>NW_027280247.1:97500-360000 GCF_046629955.1 Centroberyx affinis
GATTGCTGACTCGTTTGAAAATATTAACAAGCTCTCTGGAGAAAATTAAACACCTATAGAGGTCTTGCAATGCGGACCTAATAGGCCTCGATAGGTTTCCATTGCTTGTTTATGACATGTTAAAAAAGTAGTCTGTGATTTTGTTCACTCTCCTATGCTCACCTAGTCATTCATTCATTCAATGATTTATTTGCTTATTTATGCACAATGTTTGTGTATATATATATATATATACTGTATATATATATATATATATATATATATATATATATATATATATATAATGCATGATACATTGATATATTATTACATTACTGAATCAATTTTGAAGCAGAACTCTGATTAATATGATAATATATGACAACATCAGCTTACAGACAGCTATGGGGTGCATACAACCAAATTCACAGCAAAATTTTTTTTTTTTTTAGAAAGGATTGATTTTATTTTAAATAAAATAACAAATGTGTGTAACAAATTTGCACTGTTTGGTAGAATAGGGGGGTGCTATGAATGCTAATCAGAATACACCTTTGTCCATTGCATAGACCTTTTATAAATTAAAGCTCTTAAAGATCCATGAAGTTCATAAATCGAAATGGCAACATTGCACGCAATACTACTGTTTGGATGCCACATGCAGTCCTTGTATCAAAAGCTCTGACAATGAATATCAGGGTGAAAAGGAAAAGAGGCTTCAAATCCAGTTCTTCACAATGTAAACAATGTCAGTAGGGAGGCAGCCTTTTTTCAACAGGGGACAATCACAGTTTGGGCCTTGAAAGGCCAAGATACAAAGACATTTCCATCATCTTTTGTTCCTTGTTTTACACTTATTATATCTACACTTTACTTTCTAGGTTTTGATAATCCCCATCCTTGCTTTAGGTTAAATAGCCCATCTACACTGCCATGAATCATGGCTTTGAAGAGGAATACCACTCATTCATGATGTTGGACATGCAAGGCAACATTTGTGGACCCAAACAATTAGAAAAGAGACAGAAATGACCGAATCAAATCTCTGTGATGTTATGCCAATGTACGGCCTGAATATACTACACAGAGTGGGAGACATGCAGATGAAAGCATTTTATAACAGCAGCATGAGTGTCATTTTTGTCATTGCCGAGGGGCATCCACAGAACCACATCAAATTCTAGAAACAAAGCCTTTTGCACATGTCAAAACCTGATGCCCAGGGTGGGGTAACAGCTAGAAAACCCAAAGTTCATGAGTGGAAAACTGTTCTTACTAACAGCACCATTAGTTTGAACCCTAAACGTACTATTAGTTTGAAACCAGCAAATATAGCTCAGTCCCCAGAAAGTCATTTTTGTTATTGTCACGGTTTTCAATTCATGCCTCACATAGAAGAGGGCAGATACCAACTATTCTGTCTTGTATGTGGCTATGGCAAATGGTAGTACAGACAGACTAACCTGTCCTGGGACATAAAGCCGGAATACAAAGTTTCAGATGTAACACTCACAAGTATTGCTTTATATTCCGTCTGCCCATCTTGGAGGTGAAGGCCTACAGTTAGAATAGGTCAGATTATTTATCAGATCCATTTCCACATGAGAGAGGCCTGTCCTTGGCTGTGTTGTTTGGAGAGGGCACCGGGGCACATACAGCTTCAGGGCAGAGCTGGGTGCTTACTGTTTAAACCTCTTTAGCCAGGGGGCCGGCAGTGCTCTCATTACCGTCCCACCACCAACACGGTATGTTTGTAGGTATGTGTGTGCGTGCATGTGTGTGGCAGGCTGTTCGTGTGAACACAGCATGCTCATCACTTACAAATTAGAGGTGTGTGGTTGGTTCTGTGATCGGCTTTGAAGAAGAGCAGCGTGGGACGGTGGTTACAAAATCAGGCTGACCTGGCCAATACCCTTGGTGTGCCACTGTTGCGGCACCGGTTGCCTAAAGGTTACATAATTGGGCTTGAGCTATGGGTGAGGACCACTTGAAGGCACTGTCAAGCATAATCTGTCAAGCCAGATGTGAGCTTGTATGAGAGAGAGACAGAGAGAGGGACAGGAGTAGAGGGAGAAATGAGATGGAAGAGATGGAAGTCACAGGCAGAAGAGAAAGCATGATCAGTGTGTGTCATAGCCAAGGACATATCTTATCTTTTTTTATCTTAATTGTATCTTACTTTAATTTTATCCTTACTGTTTATTTTGGTTTTCATCTTACAGTTATCCTAGTATTTACTTTATCTTTTCTACCTTTGTCCTCCTATCTGAATTAAATTCCTGTTTAACACTGTTCCATTGCTTTTTAAATTCATTTAGAGTATTCTGCGTTTATTTTGACTGTCAAGCACTTTGTAAACTCTGTTTTTAAAGGTGCTATATAAATAAAGTTGTAGTAGTAGTAGTGGTAGTAGTAGTAGTAGTAGTAGTAGTAGCAGTAGTAGTAGTAGTATATCAGTGATCTCTTCATCCCCAAAAAGGGGCTGCTATAATGTCCCCCAGCAATCAGCCATCACACACACACACACACACACACACACACACAGACAAACACGTGCACACATATCTTTTCCAATGTTTTTTTAACCTCCTTTCTTGATAGGTTCACTTTGTAATATTCCACACTTCATATTCAGTGACATTCAGAAAGCGATTCACACAGACAGAGATGCGCATGCACCCCCACCGCCTCACACACATTCAAAATTAGCCACTCAACGCCATTCAGTAGCTTTGAGTCTGTGTGTTCTATTATTCCTCACTCCTCTCCCACTTTTCCCCAGCACTCTTTAGAAACCTTTGCTCAGGGAAACTAAATCTGTAATCAGCTTAGTCGTGTTGATGCATCAGACATTTTTAATCAGCGATATTGAAAAGAGAGAGCAGCTCAACGCTAAGGCGCTTGGCAAAAGCGAGGCGAGGAGCCGAGGAGAGGAAAGAAGGAGGGGGGGTGGGGATGGAAGGATGAAGAGAGGGTCTCACTTACACATGTTTGTTTTTTATTTATTTATCCCTCCTTTTATTGAGAGGATCAAATGAAAAAAAAAAATTTGAGAGGGCTCGAGCGCTGCATCACTGCTCTTTGAAATGATTTAAGCGGACTCTTTCTTGGAGAGCGATTGATGGAAAAAAGAACACAAATTTGTTTTCAAAGAGAAAGAGAGATTACCTCATTCTTGGCTTCTCCTTTGTAGCATGACACCGTAATCTTTTACTTTTATCACAATGTTTTGCAACCAGGTTTTACCATGAATCAGATCGGTTAATAGGTGGATGAGGAAGAATGGCGTCTTGCATGGAGCCTTGGCTTCACTGTATAGGTGCAAAAACAAAGATCTGAGACTTGGTTATAAGCTGCTCTTGGAGACAAGGGGGGAGAGAGAGACAGCCAAAGAAAGGCAGAGTGGTCCGCTCCTTTGTTTTTTTAATCCTTTATTTCTCATTCCCCAGGTAAGACGAAGGACAGATGGACATCATAATGGATAACTCATCTGTTGTGAAGGGCAAAATGAAAATTACTTGCGTTAGGCTTAGAAGATGCTATCGTAGCATTTTCATCTAGATTCTGTTGTTGGATTTAAAGATGCACTATGCAGTTTTGGCAAGAAAATATATTCATATAATAATCACTCCCAAATGCTTAGAACTGATTTCAAATTTGATCACATATCCAAAAAATAACCCTTTGAAGCAAGGAGAGCTAACAGCAAGTCAAGAATATGCCTCTTTGCATTGTAAATGTGGTAGGAGGTTAGGACCACCACAGCAAAACAGCTTCTCTCTAGCTTCAAACAGCATCCCGGGGATCCAATTTTACTCTTGGAGCACTTTATTTATTCAGCACTAAAGCTATACCATAAACTTTTTTTGACATTTCAGACTTTAAAATTTCCTTAAAGTACCCAGCGCAGCTCTGTCTTCCAGACACACAGACAGTAGATAGACTGACTCGATTTCACTTGAAAGAATTGAACTAATAATTCACATCCGCTTTCAAGCAAATCCAGCATGATGAACTGTGCATGCAAAATGATACTCATTCAGTTTTGCATAGCCACTAATTAATATTCAAAGTTGGACTACCTAAAAAGCGAACACAAATTGTAAGCTTTTTCGTTCTCATTAGCAGCATGCTTTTCTTTTCAGAGTGCAGCTTCATAGCACAAGTCTGAGTGAATTTCTGGTGACTCACAAGTCTATCTACTGTAGGCATTCTGTGCTGACATTATGGTGATTCCACTGACCTTTTATTTGCTCAGGATTCAGGCATTTTCACATAACACGGTATATTATATAAATCTATACAGCATATACATTGCTTTGTAATAAGATGCCTGGTTTTATATCACACAACCATTACGTGAAAAACTAAATAAAAGCCATAAAGAAAAAACAAAAGATCAAAACCCACAAAAACAAACGCTAAGTACAGCAGCTTTGTTTATGTCCGCTTGGATTCCCTTACAGTAAGACAGGCAGATCAGATAAAACGCAGATCCCATCACAGCTCTCAAAAATGAAGATGAAAAGCAAAAGCACTTGATACAGACCAGAGTCTCGGAAGAGCAGTTGAAGTCTCGGATTTCAGCCAGGCGAAGGAACAGAAGTCCTAATGGCTCCTGATCGATTTGGAATAGAAGAGGAAGGAGGGATTGAGGAACGAAAAGTACAATGAAGGGATGGGTGGATAAAAGTAGGGCACAGGAATAGCCAAGTGATGTTTCTGCTACGCTTTGCGCTACTTTAATGTAATGTATGCTTGTGTGTACTCAGAGGGAAAGCTAGCGGGCTGAACGGATCTATTTTAATTTTATTTCCAAAAGGATCCATTGGATTAGGGAGGGACTGGGAAGGTCATACTGTATCTCACTGTGTGTGTGTGTGTGTGTGTGTGTGTGTGTGTGTGTGTGTGTGTGTCAAAGTCCTCATATGTTTACTTCTTTTATTGAGCACTAGTTTGGAAAAAGTCGAAAGCTGTGTGTAACAGTGCCCTCATATGCTCCTGATGCCTTCTGTCCATTAGTGTTCTCATATCTATATTTGGACAATGTTTTGGTCACTTGTTGTGTACATGTGTCTGGTTACTGGTTGTGATCAGTCTTCAAATAGCCCCTGGCAGGTGGCTGTCTACAAATAACTGTGTATCCATGACCCAGCCCCTTTCCAACTCTTGGGTGGGGGACATGCCTGTATCAGATTCAATTGTGTGTATGTGTGCTTATGAGTGTGTATGTGTCTCTGTGTAGGCGTATTGTGTTTGCTGAGTATCCAAGTGGGAAGTCATCCAAAATTGTTTCTTCATCGTTCACATCTCGCTTTTTATGATTGTGGACATAAATCAAGTGTGTGTGTGTGTGTGTGTGTGTGTGTGTCCATGCATGCTCTCGCAAGGGTGCCCGTGTGTGTGCATGTAGACACAAACCCTAAGTGTGTGTATCCTGCTCAGCTGTCCAGCAAGTCTATAATGAGTCTGTCACCTCATCCCATTATTGTATGTATAAGCACATTTCTGACATGCCTCTGTGTCCTGTAATCCTACAGTTATAGTTTTAAACTCTATACTCCTTCACCTTTGTACTGATTATGTTTGCATTGATGGGTCAGCATGGTAAGATGGCTTTGCATTTTCTTGGCAGTAAAATACAATTATGACCACAATAATATCATGATGATATTACGAGGCCTGATCAAGGCGTACAAAAGGGTTTTGTAAGTCAAGTTTATTTATATAGTCCTTCATCAAAAGCATGTCCCAAAGGCCTCAAAGGACTTTGACTTTGGAAATAAATTGGCTGAGATGAGATTTAATCAGTTTCCTAAAGCATCACAGAGGTAATGCTTATGTATTGTTGAGAAAACTTCAGAATTGTTCAATGAGAAAGCTAGGATTCATTGGTTAGACGGGATCCATACAGGCGGTGTATCCCTGTCACTCTATGTACTGCTTCAGGGATTAACGGATTACGTGTGACAACATTAACAAAAAAAAAAAAAAAAAAAAGTGTAATCCATCAATTGCGGAAAAGGGAAGAAAACAGTAATCGGATCATGCTTTATCTTAAAACATAGGTGATTTCTTGATCGATCACTCAGGGAAATGTTTGATGGGAATGGCAATTTGCTTGTGAGTTGATGCAGCCTACACTGTTGTACACAAGTTGAAACTGTGGTTGCAGTTAATGTAAAAAAAAAAAAAGAAAGTAATCCAAAAGTAGGTTAAAATAATCACCTCCTGATGCTGTTCAATCAGTGAGACTCTAGAAACATCAAATGAGGGAATATGAAAAAAATATTTATTTAAAGAGATTTGGCGGGACCCCCGACGCTGGACCGTGGCTGAGGTCGGATGGACATCTTGGGACATAGAAGGTGCGGATGGAATCCTGACCTCCAAAAATTATCTTTATTATCTCTATTTTTTTTTTATTTTTTTTTTATCCTTTTCAGCAAATGCCTGACTTACATTCATTCAGTGACACATTCACATCTGGAAGCTGCCCAGCACAACCACAATCTTCCACAGCAGCCCCAGTGTGGTACAGTTTAGGGCTAAGCTCTTTGCCCAAGGGCACCCCATCACTAGTTGTTGAGAGAGGGGGGGAGCATTCCTCAATTCACTTTCACTACCCAGATGTTCCCAACCTAGAGCTAGAATCAGGAATGAAGTTTTAGCCAAAGCTTTCACAAGAGAGCTCCACTGAACAGACCTACAAAGATGGGCCATTTACTATCCTCACTGATTATAACAGTTTTAAGGGTCCAAAACTGACCTCAAACATCCATCACGCTGTTGTCTAGTCATTTATTCTCTTCAACAGTTCATTGTGAATATGATGATTAATGCTTTCCTCACCTATACTTGTCTTTCAACGGCGAGGGACAAAGGACAGTTTGTCCCTGGCCGTATCTCCTCGTCTTTCATTTGTCATTCCATTCATCGCTCCGTCCCTCTCAATGACACACACACCCTCATCTGTTCTCATCAAGCCAAGGCCGAAGACAGGAGGAGGAAAGAAGAGGGAAAATGAAGAGGAAGCCCGCTTTCCTTCCAATTTAACGACATGGACAATTTCCACAAAATGAAATTACACAAAGCAAACCTATTTCAAATCTGTACTGTAAGCCATCGACTTCTATTTTAGATTTCACTCACCTCTTCTCATAGTCCTTCTTTTGTGCAAGAGACTACCTGCTGATGTCACAAAGGAGAGACATCATTGGTCATTGCCCTACAGAATATATATATTTTTTTCTGTTTGAGACAGTGTGCCCACATAACTTTGGGATGGTACTGGCAGGTGGATGATTTGTATGTCTGCTTATGTATTTGAATGTGGCCGTGTGTGTGTGTCTTTAGCTATAACAGTTACACCCTCAAGGTCATCAACCACTGTATATTCACCCAAAGAGGGACACTGAAACAGAAACATCATCAGCCTCCCTCCTCTCCAACACACACACACACACACACACACACACACACACACACAGAAAACATACAAAATTGTGGAGTATCACAGACAAGCTGAGAATGAGAGGAGACAGCAAACAGACGCCTCTACAGATAACACACACACACACACAAACACACAGTAGAAGAGAACATCACCTACTCCCACAAACGGAGTGAGACAAAAGTAAAAAGTTAACACAGATACAGTGTTTATCTACACACAAAACACAAACACACACACACACACACATACACACAAACACACAGAATAAAAGAACATCACCTACTCCCACAAAAGAAGTGAGACAAAAGGAAAAACTTAACACAGATACAGTATTTATTCACACACACACACAAACACACATTTTCTTCACTCTTAAACTCAGCTGTTGATTCAGCACAATCCATTCTGTGCTTTAACTTTCGGAAAAACTCACAGTCTACCTGGCTCCAAATCTTACTTCATAGAGACTGGCTGGGGCTACCCTCCACACACACACACACACACACACACACACACGCAGTCCTACAAAAACCTAAACACAGAATCACACACAAGTAATAAATAAGCTGGAAATACACCACAGAAAGAATGGAGATGGTTTACCTTAGAGAGGGAGGGGGGGGGGGGGGGGGGGGGAGAAAGCGGAAGTGAGAGAGAGGAAGAGAGAGAGAGAGAGACGAGAGAGATTATATGGCCTATTGTTGTGTGTGTGCTATAGAAGCAACACATCCACCTTGGCCTAGATATCCCACCCTGCAGGCTGCATAAGTATACTTCACAATACAAGCCCAACAGCACCAACTATAACACTGTGTGTGTGTGTGTGTGTGTGTGTGTGTGTGTGTGTGTGTGTGTGTGTGCACGCAGCCTAACCTTGGAATACAAGCCCCTACAGCACTACAACACTGTTTGGGTTTGTGTGAGGGTTTTTTGTTTGTTTTGTGTTGAATTGTGAATGTGTGTCCTTGAGAGTGTGAGAACGCTTTATCATATTATTGTTGCCTCTTAGCAACCATAGGAAGTGAGTTGAAGGTAAAGTTGAAATAAGGTGAGATGAGGTGGTTGAATGTAAGTCTACTTGCAGAAAAGGCAGCGTTTATTACACTGATTTTGTCTCTCTCCATTAATAATTATCCCCCATGCCATTGATAATACTATACAGTATGCATAAAAAAAAGATTTTTTTTAAAATGAAACATTTCCAGAAACTTTTTCAATTTCCATGGAATGATGTTATTATATTTCTCCGCTTCCCCTCATCAGTGCCTGATGAAAACTGGCTGCCTCTCCCTCTCTGTTGTTCAATGTCACCAAATCCCTTCTCACTTTGAAAGTCTTCAGTCTTTCATTACCCTCTCCCCATCTCTCTCCCTTTCTCTCAGTCCATGTCCCTTTATCATCTTTTTTTTTCTTTCTCTCTCTTCCCAGACATTTGTGTTTTATGTTTCCTTCCTCGGCATTAAGTCTTTTCATCTTCTCCCTCTCTTTATCCCCCCACACCCTCTTTCTCTTCTATATCCCCCACTTCTCTCCCACCACTAACTTATTTCCCTCTCTCCCACACACTATACCCCTTGCCCATCTCTCTGTATACCTCCGTCTTTCTCTCTCTGTTTCCCTTTCGCTGTCTGGGTTTGTCCTTCCCCTAATCACCTGTCTCATTTGAATGATGGCTGTCTCCATCTCGACTGACAGCCGAGGTCAGACTCATTCTCACATTGCCATGGTGTTAATATCCTTAACGCTTTATGGTTAACTCCAGGGGATGAATAATATGGCCCTTGTTATGGGATTGACTAATTGAATGCTTCTTTTCATGGGAATGCAAAGCAGGGGCGTGGCTATCTGTCCTGGAAAAAAACAAAAAATACTCTTGAAGGTGATTCAGTTTTTTGTTGATAATGTTGGAGGAGGTGAGACTGAATTCCTACTGAAATAAAAATGTGGTTTCTCTCTGTCTTGTTACAGCTGTTTTGAAACGGATATTACATCAAGCGTTTGAAGAATACTTCATGTCGTGATGTTGTAATAATTTAATTAATTTGAGTAACTGTTTCAAACTTCCAAAAAAAATTCCCCAAAAAAGAAAATCCAAAAAAGTGAGTGCTAAAAAGATACTAAATAAAACTTTGCCCACTCGTAGTTTCCCAACAAAGAAGAATCATGGCTCTTAGCTACCAAATTCAACTCTCCCCCTTGCATTGTAGTTGCCTCTGAAAGCCTGCCATCTCCTTCTGAAATCTTTTCATCCTTTTTTTTTCTATTTTCATATCTGTGTCTCTCCCTCCTCCTCCTTCCCATCTCATTTTGTTTGGACACAAAATCAAGCAATCTTAAGAGCCAGTACATGTGCCAGCAAGAGTAAGCATGGAACTATCTCTCTCTCTCTCTCTCTCTCTCTCTCACACACACACACAGAAGAGCAGGGGCCAAAATGTGTCTTACACGATAAGTTTCCCAGAATGACCCTCAGGTAGAAGGGAACAAATGGTTGACAGAGCCAAAGAACAGAGTGGATAAAAACAGTTAAATAAATCCATCTCAGCTTTGGATGGCAATTAGCACTGTAACTAGAGAAAAGGCTATGGTTTTAATGGTGTATGTATGGAATTTGTAGTTCCCATTCTCTTTGTCTGAAATCTGTTCTCTTAAATTTAATTTTAGTGTCCTGAAATGTCAGCTTTTCTGCAACTGCAATGTATCAATGTATTTTTGTGTTGTATTACCTGTGGATTGCCCTCCTGGAATCACAACCTCATTGTGGTGGAGAGGTTTGAGTGCATCAGTGAATTTGGGAGCAATATTGATAGGAGCAATGCTGTTGGGAGTACCCAGCCTTTTTGAAGACTAGGGCCCTCATTAGAAACCAGCGCAGATCCGAGCGCAGGAATCATCTCACGACAGGGTTCACGTGTGATTCATGAAACGTTCGTATTTTGCCAATCACAGCGTAAGAATGATCGGGCGTTGATAAATGTGGCGGCTGACAACAATCATCCAAGAAGAGAAACCTCTCTTAACTAGAAATAGAAACTCTGACGTTGCAAGTCCAAATGAACCAAGTTGTTCTATTTGGCAGCCTGAAAAGTGGCATCAAAGGAAGTCGGAAAAATGCAGTTTGGAAAGAAATCACTGCTGCGGTCAACAGCGTTGCTGTCGACAACCGAACTCCATCTGAGGTTTCAATATTTCATTTATACATCCGTGATATGTATAGCCTATATATATAATAGTAATATAATAGCTTGTATCGCAATTCTTTACATCTAGGTGAAGAAGAAATGGTCAGACCTCAAACTCACCACCAAAAAGCATGTTGCAGCCCTTAGGCGCAGCACCACGCTGACTGGAGGAGGCCAGCTGGACCCTTGCATTGACGCAGACTGAGGAGCGAGTGGCCGCGCTTATCGGGTCTGCTTCAATTTCGGGCATAAGTGGCGGAAGAGACACAGACGCACCACCTGTGTCCGAGCCGGATAATGGTAAAAATTTTAAAAGGCTACTAGTATTTTTAGCCTACATTTAAATAATTTCACGGTTGAACAACAATTCATGTATTCAACAATTTATTTATTTATTTCTTCATTTCAATGATGTTTCCGATCAATCAGAGCCAGGCACCAGTGGTGTTGTTCAGCCTTCAGCTACACAAACCGGCCTGGAGCCAGCCCCACAGAGCCAGGCAACCGCGAGCTGTGAGAGAGAGCGCGTGTCCTCCGCCCCCCGTGTTGGCCCACCACGACCATGGATTCTGACAGCAGAGGTCCTGGAAAAACAAACAGAAATGTGTCGGTCAATGGCGGAGATAAATCGCTCACTTCTAGCGATCAACACTTTAAAAGAGATAAACGAAAACCTGAAACGTGCATCACATAAATAAAATATTTGACTAAACGTTGTGCATTGTCTGTTTCCCTTATTGAATAGCCTACTTGCCAAACATAAGTATTAACACTTTACATTTCAGAAGTGGTGAATGAGGTCCTGTCTCCTTCGTATAGCCCCCAGTTGTGGCTGTGCTGGCCACGGCTCTCTGGGCATAGGTTCATCTGGCATCGGAACATCAAATGGCACCCTGTTATCCTGCGCAATACTGTGCAGAACCCCACAGGCCAAAATTATGTCGCAAACTTTCTCTGGCGTGTACAGTAGAGTTCCCCCCACTGATCCTAGACAGAGCCATCTGCCCTTAAGCAACCCGATGCAGCGCTCCACCGTGGCCCCTGTGCGTATTTGCGCACTGTTGAAACTGCGCTCCTGCTCTGTTGCAGGGTTTGCCAGTGGGGTTACCAGGTATTCCGTGAGGGGATAACCTTTGTCACCTAGTACATGAATCACACCAAACTGTTAGGCATTGGAATACTTTTAGAATATTAATTTAACGCAGTAGTTACTCACCGAGGAGCTGACTCCGGCCCTGCAGTGCGCCCTCCTGTAGCCGTGTCCCTACGCTGCTATTTTACAGAATGTAGGAGTCGTGTGTCCCGCCGGGCCATCGGGCTACCATGTTTAGGAGAGATAGCCTGGCATCACAAATGACCTGAACATTTATGGAATGATAGTTTTTACGATTGATGAATGCGTAATCATTCATGGATGGTGGCTTCAGATGCACATGGGTACAATCAATCGCACCAATCACATTAGGAAACCCAGCAATCTCATAAAATTCTCTCTTAATCACGGTTTGCTGAGCATCATTGTACGGAAAGTTGATGTATTGACGAGAAAGGGACTTGATAGCCACCAACACTGCTGGCATCGTTCTGCTAATGGTTGGCTGTGACATACCGGACCTATCCCTGATCTCCCGCTGAAAGGTCCCGGTGGCCAAAAACCCCAACGTGGAGAGCACCTGCACTGGCACAGGTATGGCATTCGAGCGTTGGCTTTCTCTCCTTAACCGAGGTTCCAAATTGTGGCATAATTCCAGAAGGAGATGCTTTGGGAGACGAAAGCGACTTAATAGCCACTCGTCACTCTCCATAAAAAGATCCCTGTGGTCCCGAAAAACCCTCTTGTGTCTTATGCGCGCGTAGAGGTCTTCTAACAGAGCCAGATCTGCCATTGCCGAGATTTGTTTAAATAGGTGACTGAATTAGCATCTAACCTATCACACTGCACATCGGTTAGCCTACCCATTGCTTTTAATTGCTTAATTGCTTAACACCAGAAACTGTTAACCCTGTTAATTGCAAACAATTTGGAAATACCTATTTATGTTAGGGATAGGCTGTATGACACAGTCGATGTAGGCCTTTACAAAATAGAATATTTTGCCATAGGCTACATATTTTTAAGTGATGAATATGTGGCTGCATATGCTTAGATGCAGTCAGAATATATGGTCTAATAACAATTCTCAGACTCAGCCAGATTTACTATGCTGCACTGCAAGTCCACGCTGACTCGAAAACTTGCATACATGAGTTGAGACTTGACGTGAGATTTGATCGTAGCCTCCGCTCACGTCCAAATTGATAAATGCTGAGCTTTGCGTGGAAATGACCGTCGTACATTCGTTTAGTAAATGAGGGCCAGTGGGTGGGGTGCTGGAGAAGGCTCCACCTACTGACTCCATAGTCCTACCGAGAGACTTCAATGCTCATGTTGACAAATTTGAAACTTTGAGGGGTGTGATTCCCTCCTTCTTAGGTTAGTTGCGGGGCAAACATTTTGCTACAGAAACTGAGAAAATGACACCTACACCTATTGAAAGCCCTGGAGCAGACTTAAGCATCGCTAGAGGTAGACTGGCTCTGGACGCTTAGTAAACAACAATAGATCCATTACCATCTACTCCAGACATGATTCCACCCACATCTTTGGTGTTGCTCTGATGATATCCAAAGACAAAGTCAACACCTTGATTAAATGGGAACTTATTAGCCCTTGACTGATACAAGCACACTTCTACGACTTTGTTTATCTGGGAAGTCTGATTAGTCAGGACAATGTCGCCCAAAAAGATATCCAGCGTAGACTTGGAAAAGCTTGCATTGCCTATAACATCAGGAAGTCCAATATCTACAGCTTTAAACCAAGATCCACTTGTACAACACTTTAATCAAGTCGGTAATCTGCTGCCTGGTTCTGAGTGCTGGCGAGTAACCAAATATCAATGCATTCCACAATGGATGTCTTAGAAAGATCTACCGTATATTCTGGCCCAATAAAATATCCAGCGAGGCTGCCAAAACATGATTAATGGATGTGATGAATGAAGATGGCTTGGATATGTGCTCTGAATGAGCGGATCCCCAACGTGGCTCTTAAATGGATGCTGCCTGGGAAAAGGAAACAAGGCCGACCCAAGATCACCAGGTGAAGAATGGTAGAGGCTGATCTGATGGAAATGGGACTGTCATGGGGCGAGGCGCAACTAGCTGCTAAAGACCATGATAGGTATTGATGCCTTAAGCCTTGAACAGGGCAAAAAAAAGAGGGGTGTGATTGGGAGGAGTGGCTTTTCTGATCTGAATTGTGAGTAGAGCGTTGTTGTTGAACTCATTGCTAGCTATGGCTTGACCATAATAAACATCATGTTCAAACGCAAGGAGGTTCATAAGTATACTTGGTATCAGAGCACTTTCAGCAAAGGATGATGGTCGAATTTGTAGTTGTTTCATCAGACTTGAGACCATAAGTTCTGGACACTCACATGAAGAGAGCGGCTGAGCAGAGCAACTGACCACCATCTGGTGGCAAATTGGATCAAATGATAGCAGAGGCTGCCAAATATGTTGTGAGGGTGTGTTGGGAATGCAAAGCTTTCCCAACACACCCTCCGGGATACAGTTTATTCTGTATCCTGGAGGAGGTCGGGGACATGGAGTCGGACCTGTTCAAAACCTCTGTTATGGAAGAGGTTCCTAGGAGCTATGGCCAAAAGACCCCAAGAACTTGCTAGTGGAAATTGTCTGTGATAGGGGCTGTCAAGCTTAATAAGGATGCTTTGTGGGCCTGGTTAGTGCGGAGTTCTCCTGATTCAGCAGAGAAGTATTGCAACTTCTGTAGCTTCAGAAGCAAAAGCCTGCTTGAGGCATGCGCGCGGGAACATATTTTCAGCAGGGGGGGCTGCCCTGGATACGTGCATGTGCGCGACAGCTTACACGCATGGCATATTAATGTTTAGAATAAACAACTGACAGACGTTATGTAGTACATTTTCAACAGTTAAATCTGAAACTTGCATGGAAACAATATTACAGCACAACACTGTAGCATAGTGGCTCTAAAGAAATGTCGGTCAGCATCATTGCAACAGTACAAATGCAAACTTTATTACCATGTTTTATACACACAAACTCATTGCATAAGATACCTCCGTGGTATACATTTGAAGCTCCGTTACCAGCCTGTTACAAACCGTGGTAACAGTAAAAATAGCTTCGGCACTGTCCTTGGTGCTGAAGATGTTCCCCTCAGCCATTTAAATAAAAGTTTAAACAAAATAGCTTTGGCACTGTCCTTGGTGCTGAAGATGTTCCCTTCAGTTCAAAGTTCAAACAAAAAACAACGTCTATGCTTCAGAACTCTGAGGTCAACATTATTCTTTAAATCTATTGTTGGAATAGCGGGAGATCACCATAGACGAATCATTCAATCAAGATAGCTGTACTGCTGCAGCTCCTACTGCCGCTACCACTTGAAGCTACTACTATTACTACTACTATCAGAGCTCAAACTAAGCAACAATTATTTTTGTGCCTGTAACCTATAATTTTGCACCAAGTAGCCTTTTCACAACAACTGACAAATTATTTCCAGTTAGCGAATGGCTAAAAGCAAAAAAATCTAATGAAGTTAAACATTTTCCACTCAATTGTAGCTATGATGAGAATCTATTTTATAGCCTGACACATTATTCAAGGTGAGCGCACACACACACACACATAAAGCGACTGAAATAAACACTTGAGTAAATGTACAGCAGCAGTGCTATTAGGCAGTGATATTAATAAAACCACATCTTAACTGGATTTACAGGGCACCAAATGTGGCCTTGCGCTCAGGTGTGTTGCTTATGAAGCTCCTAACAAGGGATGGTATATCCAGTCTGTCCAGAATGTTGCTGCGCACGTGCATTAAAGCCAGATGTGTCAGCCTCTTCTGGCTCATCTTCGTAGCCAGGTTTTCAGTCGTCTGAGGGCGGAGAATGATCTTTCTGATGAGGCAGCTGACACGGGTAGACACAAACAAAGTTCAGCGTATGTCTCAACCTCTTTAAACAGCCTCCTGGTTTGTGGATGCAACCCTGAAAGAAATTCAGCAACCTCTTGGACAGAGCTGAAGGTTCTGTCCTTAGACAGGTCACCCAGTAACGTCAGCTGCATTTGTAGGCGTGATCTGTCCATTTTTTGGGGAGTTAATCTTCATTCAGTTCCAACAAGTTTCGGTTGGCAGCATTGATGAGAGTGCTTTCTCTCTTGGCAGCCACTCTCATTCCCTCTTGACCAAATCTTCGACTTAGCTCTGATTCAACTAAGTCCAGGGCTTCAAAGAACTGGCGCCTCCACTGTGCCTCCCCTGAGTCCGACAGCAGAGTTTCAGGTTCTGTGGTGCTGCAGAGGCGAGCCGGGGTTCTGCTCATCCTGGAGTGGGGGGGGGGGGGGGGGGGGGCATCTCAAGATTGTTGCGGGCTGCACAGGTGTTAACTTTGTCCACGAGCTGCCTTACTGAATCGTTCTCCCTTAGTCCCTGCATCCGTTCTCTCCAACATGAGCTGCCAATGGACACCATCGCGATGACTGTGTCCTCTGAGTGGCATCCCTTGTCTGCCCAGGAATTTAATAGATCTAAATGAAAGTTCCAACACTGTCCTGGCAGTATTTTGATCCTGAGCTGCTAACTCTGAGAGCATGGCACTGATTGGAGTTGCTTTAAGCATAGCTAAGGGACACACTGAATCGGAATGCAGGTCTGATAACTCGTGTTGAGCAAACTTTTCTCTTGCTTTTTTCCAGTTGCAAAATCCTCCTTTAGCAAAGGAACTGTCACTCCGGCCATGCACTAACCCCGCCGCCCCTGCTTTGTTGCAGATAAAGCAAAGAACACAGTCTGTTTCTTTAAAATAATGCAACCATTTCCATTTTTCAAACGATCCTCGTTGGAATGACCTCTCAAAACTCTCTGTGCCGAATTTTCTTCCAGGAAATGTAATGTTTGGTTGAAAGGGCTCCTCATCCCCAGCTCCGGTGGCCCTGGTAGTCCCAACACAGGTAGTGGCTTGTTGATTCCCAGAGCCCCCGCGGCCACTGCTGCTCTCTCTAGGAGTTACCAGCTCTGCGGTGGTGCTGCTGCTAACCCTAGCTTTAGCGTTAGCTGTTGTAGCTGCTGCAGCTGCAGTGGCTGGTTTGGCTGCTTCAGCAATGTTATTGTTTTCATCCGTGTCCTCGGTAACGTATTGGTAGCGTTCATTTTAGTTTTCTTTGAAATATTAACATTACTTGAAAAAAAATCAGATATTCTTTTTTGCTTGCTGTTGCTCGCCATTGTTGCTTGCTGACTGCAACTGCGTCATGTGGATTCAGAAGGCTTCCGTGAGGACAGGCTTTCAGTTCCTCAACAAATAATCTATATTTTTTTGCACCCATATTCCTCTGTTTTAACACATTCTACCCATAATTCTAAAACAATTTATGTTTTTTAATTTTTAAAGTTTAAGGTTATTACCAAGTGAAAGATGCAGGGGCTGCAGCCAGCACTAGGGGGGCTGCAGCCCCGGCAGCCCCCCTTCCTGCGCTGAAGGCTTGAGGGGAATCCAGAGGTCTATGGAGACTGACTTTTGCTTTTGGGCAGCCTCGAAGTGCTTCTGGAAAACCATTTGGCAACTTCAACTGGGGACATTGTCAGAGGGTGAAAGGAACAATTTGAGAAATTCCCAAACCTGACAGACATGTTGTCTGTTCAGGAGACAGTGCTTGAAAGATTCTGGAGGGTTGAGTCCATCTCCTTGGCAGCAATCACTTGCGTAGTTAGAACGCTGTGCAGTGGCAGGATGCCAGAATGGGACAAGATCCATCCTGAAATGCTCAAGTCTCTGGATATCACTGGGGTGTTGTGATGGACAAGTCTCTTCAATATCACATGGATTACCCCAGCTATCAATGAATCACACTGCTCAGCCTCGCTGGGAAAGCCTATGCAGAGGTGCTGGAAAAGAGACTCCAGCCAATGGTTGAACCACAGGTTCAGGAAAAATAATGTAGATTTTTTCCGGGTTGTGGAACATTGGACCAGCTTTCTACGCTCTCACAGATATCTGAGGGGGCAGTTTGTTAATAATGTCACATGTTTTGTGGATTTGGAAAAGGCCTACAACTGTGTACTGGGGTACTGGGGCTGCCGTAGCAAACCATTTGGTCCCTATACACTTGGAGTGAGAGCTGGGTTTGTATTCTTGGCATCAAGTCAACCTTGGTCTATGTGGGCAGTAGACTCTGACAACGACGCACCTTTTCCGCTCTCCTGTCTATGATATTCATGGACAGAATATCATGACTGAGACAAGTGTCCAGTTCGGTGATATTAGGGTGGCATATCTGCTGTTTTCAAATGATATTATCCTTCTAGAGGACTAGAGTACTAGAGGAATAACATCATTGAGAACACTGAGGACAGTTTATGGTCCTGCTCCATAGTATAATAAATTATATGATAAAGATAATATCAAGATAATAGCAAAACATTTTGGAAAACACAAGGTAATAAGAAAACAATAAAAAAAATTATACTATATATCCATTTCAGAAAAAAAAACTGTTTTGCTAAATATTTCAAAACTACAAGAGATTACATCCTTTTAAATTTTGTAAGCATTCTGTTCTGTGGGTCATACGATAGTGAATACCTCTAATAGCATTCAATAGTGAGCTTTAACTCTAACCCTAACCCTGCAGTACTCCTGAAAACTCCTCACAAGTTTCTGCCTCATTCTTATGTAAAACAACAGCGTTGTTTTTCTCTCATGTCAAGCATTGTCATTCTTCTGACAATGTGTCATGCTTCGACTATGCCTGGGGGTTGGTAATAGTAATTTGACATGGCACACAGTGGGTGGTGTTGTCCTCTTAATTAATTAAGCTGTCACTGTCATGCACATTAATCACATCTCACCCCTGACATCCATCTTAAAGTGTCATGTCTGAGAACTAAACTGTGACACTGACAGGAGTGAAAACAAGAAACCTCCTGTGAAGCAGCTTTTAGTCAGAAGATATTATTTGTATACCTTGGTGAAGTAATCAACCTTACAGTTTCTTAATGTTATTATTTATGAATATGAAAACCACAAACCCCAAAACTAGAAACTGGAAGCCTAATCCATGAATATATGAAGAGTCAAAACTGAGAACTCCTGTTCTGACAATGATTTGAGATTCAATTTATTGGTCTCCGTAGAGAAATTTGTCTTGGGTTAGTGTTAGAAAGAAAGCTGCCGTTGTTACATTCCATTGTACACTACATTAAGTGACATATTAGACTCACACACAGACATGTGTATCACATACACCACATTTAGGTGCATCCTAACCCTCATAAAAAGTAAGGCCTGCCACATATACAATTCCAAACACCAGACCAGAAAGTCACAATGGTACATATTATACAGTTCAACAATACAATTAGCCTACCACTGTGACCAAGAGTCAACTTCTGTTATTTAAGGCCTGTTTCTTCAGTAACTTGACTGACAATGGAACCAGAGAAAACGTATATCTGTTAAAACTACAGTTTGGCAATCTGTACCCTCTATCCAATGGCATCAACTCATAGTCTTTATGAAGAACACCACAATGTTTTGAGCCTGTCTAACCACCGTGTCCTCAAACATGTCCTGCAGAGAATTAGTAACTTCCACTAGCAAGTTCTTGGATCTGATTCATAGAATATTTTACTTAACAGTCATATGTTCATACCCACCTAATATCACAAAGTCACTGTCCCATGTCAAAATCCAGGATTGTATCTTGAAAATCTTGATAATGAAGAGACCTTAACCTCTATAGGAGAGACATTCCCATTTTCAGAAATTGACACTGAATGCCACAAGATCAAAAGTATTAGATATGTGAAATTTGTTTTATGCAGCTGTTGACCTTAAAATCAGTGACAATTCATGTCACCATCATCACAGTTAAACCTGCAATAAGCGACAACAGACCTTATAACCTGAAACTAATGTGTGCTATGTGGAGATTTCATTGAGACATAATTATATAAACCAATATCCACACAGCAGCCAGTTGTGTTGCTGTTTTCACCTCTTTTCTAAAGCTTGTTGTCAACTTACGCTCTGGAACGAAGCTCCTCCCAGCCCATTCATTAGCTTTTCATTTTTTTAAAACTAACTTGGCACCTCCTTTGCTGTTTAAAAGCGGCCCTCATCCACTCCATTCCTGAAAAAAATTCTCATAATAGTGGAATCGATGAAGCGAGCGAGTAAACTTCTTAAACTAATAAACTTTCTACCTACCTTTTCACTTGTCATTATGGGATATGTAACCTTCAGCAGGGGAAAGATCTGGCAAAGTGAGACGGGTAACCGGTGACTCTTCACAGCAGGTTAGCTTAGCTATTAACCTTTATGTATGGTGCCTTGCAATGTATCTCTGTCTGTATTGCTGTGTGTTATTTACAAACGTGTTGTGGTTATTTACAAACGTGTTGTGAAAATTTTGCTTATTGCAGCTTTATCCTAGGGACAGCAAATAGTGGAGAGGATGACAAGATAAAACAATTCTCTTGTCTTTCATTTTCATTTCATTTTATTTTCCCCTTTGTCTCTTTCTATGATCCCTGTGGTCATGAGAGTTTCTTAAAGATACTGAGAGGTGCATCACCTTGACTTGATACATCAAAGATACCAAGCCAGAGCTAAAATAGTTCCTGACTGTCTCTCCAAAGACTACCAAACAAATTTTCCCTACTCCACTCTCTCTCTCTCTCTCTTTCTCTCTCTCTCCCTCTCTCTCTCTCTCTCTCTCTCTCTCTCTCTCTCTCCCTCTCTCTCACACACACACACACACACACACTGACTTTATCCTCATCCATAATGAATGAGGCACACTAAAGACAATGTTATTCTCTTTGGAACATGCCAAACGTTTTCATAAACGAGGGTGCACTGATGTCACTGCTAATGCCAGCGGTCATGTCTCGACGGACTATCTTCGCCAAATATGCTCTCTACCCAACTTTCATGCTCTTTATATCTCACTTTCCCTCCTTCCCTCTCTCTCTCTCTCTGTCTCTCTCTCTCTCTCTCTCTCTCTCTCCCTGTCTCTGACACATACACATCCATAATGCTTTAAGCAGTGGCCAGGAGTCAACTTACAATGAGTCACATTTAAAAGGTCAAATAAAAAAGAACAATCAGAACTTATTAGCAGTGTGTGTGTGTGTGTGTGTTGGGGAGACGTGCAGTGTGACTGTCCAAATTGACTATGACTAAAATAAATGGCTATGAATGGCAACTTCTGTAATGTTACGTATAAAACAAAAAAAAATATTAAACCCTAACCCTAACCCACACACACACTCACTATTTTCAGATGCTCAAAACAATCAATTACTTTGCATCAGAGGCTTTCAAATAGCATACAAGGTCATTCAAGCAAAACAGTTAATTTCTCTCAAACATCAGATTAGCTTTTTATATCAACATTCTGACCTTTGCTTGGCGACACTGTTTACTATCACATTACTCTCCTCAATGATAGCATGAGAAAAAAATAACATTTTAAGGTGAACCGCTAAAGATGTTTGATGACAAGAGTAAATATCATTAGAAAAATAGGTTGCGCGTGAGCCGTGTAAGGGTCTGGCATAGAAGTTGTAAACAACTTTTGACTACAATGTGTTTACAAGATGTGTGTTGCTTAACATGTGTATATAATTGCACAAGATAAAATAAGCATAACCATAGACTGACCGTCTGTCTGGCAATAGTGTCCAACATGCAGGATGTGTGAATATTTCAGTATCTGTGTATAGGACAAACAGAAACACAGTCAACATATTAAAATACATTTATTGATTTCATTAATCCATTGGGCCACATTGTAAAATTCTCCATTGCTCTTAGAGTAAAAATAGTGCAATAAACATGTATAATGTGAAATGTCTACAATAGCTATAGCAAAGAACAAACTGTCAGCCTTTGATTTCAGGTTATTATTCGCCTCCATGTTAAAACAGACACCAAAAACGAAGATCAACTTTGTCAGTCAATCAATCAAATTTTATTTATATAGCACCTTTTGTTATTGCAATGCAAAATTATTTACAAGCATTGGTTAAAGTGGGCCGGAACGATCTGGAACAGCATTCCGGCACCTTCGATTAATAAGTAAATAAATGTGATTGGCAGTATCATACATAATAATGTCAAGCGAGTTCACAGGGCTGCCAACTCTCACGCATCTCTGTCTCACGTGTCTCTGTCGCTCTGAAACTTTCTCGCGATTCCCAATTTTTTTTTCCCAGTTTTTAGGTTAGTATGCCTATGCAAAATCATGAATGTAAGTAGGCTACTTTAATGCTGAAATCTAGTAATATAACATAATTTTACATTTTTGGTTAACATTATACAGGGTTGCTGTTTCTTGACTTAATCCAAGAGGTTATGTGATGTAGAAATGCAATCTTATCTTAAATGTATCTTAACCCCCCCACCCCCGAAACAGGGTTCCCCCACCTGCCAAATCCCACTTTAACCCCTGTTTACAAGATAGGAAGATTATTAATGAGATACAACACAATCATGAAAATCAGAATAATATATTAAAGCTGGGGTAGGCAACTTGAAATGAGCAAGAATTTTAAAGTATACAACACAGCTCACAGCTCTAGTTGTTACTGAAACATTCGCCAGCAAAAAAAAAAGTATTTTTTGTAACACATAGATTAGCTACCACAGTGTAAAAGCCATAGCTACAGTATGGTCAAAACAAGACTGAGCTGAGCGTGTGTGTGATTGACAGGCAGTAGGAACGCCTCCTTGCAGACAGCTGTCCTGATTGGTTGTTGATATTTAGGCGATTTTGGAGTGGCTGAATACAGGGACAGTCACAGAGATAGGAGCATGTGATTTATTGATAGCTGTCAGGTTGTAAACAGAATTTCACCAAATATTACCAAAACTGTAAAAAAAAAAAATGCCTACATCAACTTTAATAATAACAATAATAAAGTAAAAAAAAAAAAAAAAAAAAAAAAAAAATCAGGACATTTTCAGGAAATAAAAAGCATAAAATTGGGATCATGACGAAACTGTTTTATTAAAACAAAACAGATTACTTAAAAATCTGGTAAAACAAACTAGTTCTCTCTTTTCTCTCAACTTACATTTTCACTGTAAATCATTTGCAAATGGCCATAATAACACTGTTGTATGGAAGACAGCTCTCTTCAGCCTTTCAGTAGGTTAAAGTAAAAAGCAGTAACATGAGGAGGAATGTGTAGCTACAGCGCAGTACAGTCCCATCAGCAAGAATACATGGCAGCCGATCATCTAAGAACACAGACACAGAGGGAGAGACACACCTTTATTTTCATAAGCTTTCATAAAGGATCATTGAATGCAATCCAGTTTGTGCATACGTGTGTGTTTGGGGGCATGTGCAACTGTGTCTTTTTGCACATCATCATCCAAACATTGCTGTATTCCACATTCTGTATTTCAACACTAGAACATATTAAGTAGAAATTTGTTACTTGATGACTGATTTTGTGAAAGCAACCATTGACCAACAAAGAACAATAACCTTGGAAAGTAACATTTTTACATTAACAATCTTACCAGAAATAAAAGTAGACACATTTGAATTATTGAGTTTGAGATTGAGACTAAGTAGCTGAATAACAACCATCTTGACCTGAAATTGCCGCTACATGTCTTGTATACATGGAGCCTAAAATCGCACTTGTAAGAGCAGCCAAAGTTTGTCACAATCTATCGTCAAGCCGCCAGGGCTGCAGATTTTGTATGTTAAATAAGCCGTGCAGATGTATGTGTGTGTGTGTGTGTGTGTGTGTGTGTGTGTGTGTGTGTGTGTGTGTCTGTGTGTATAATGAGCTCAGTGGAGGGGTGTATGAGTATTATTCACCCAGTGTGTGATCAGTGTTCAGTGAAGTGACAACTGACCCTCCTCCCACTCAGACCTCCAGAGCTGTGGAGAAGAGGAGGGGGAGTAGAGCAGCAACTAGCCAGGGTACAAATCTCCTCCACAGGCTAAGCAAGGCAAAACGCCTCCCTGGGAGGGTCGGACGCACCTACTACAGATGACTATAAAGAATTGTGTGTGTGTGTGTGTGTGTGTGTGAATGTGTGTGAGAAATAGCCCTAGATAGATAGACCGACAGACTGACAGACAGACAGATAGATAGCATATGGTATATTCCCATGTATGTAAGACAGAGAATAAATGTGCATGAGAAAGAGAAAACAAGAATGGACAAAGAGAGAGATTATGTCTTTATGGGTGTGTTTGTGTGTCTGTAGATGTGTGTGTAGGTGTGTGAGTGTGAACTCTAACCTGAGACAGTCTGTATTTTTGGTATGAAGTCGTTCCAGAAGTGACACAGTTGAGCATTCAGCATCCTCTTTTTTTCTGGTGGGTCGTAGTTCAGAGTGACATACTCCTGCTTTTCTAGCGTGAAAATGGGCCAATCAGCTCCTTTGATGCTTGGGTTCCTGACAGAAAATAACCAGTCACAGCAAGTCGATAGCAACATGGGAGCAAAGATGGTGTGTCGACTAAGTTTACCTGATTGAATGAATGATTGATTGCTTGATACGTACCCTGTCCTGGCAAAGTTGGCCCAGTGCTTCATAAACTTCCTGCTCATATTCACTTCATTCTGTGTGTATCCCAGAGTGACATTCAGTGGCATTCCAAAGACAAACTCTATCTCATAGCCATGCATAACGCCCATCCATGCTGGCCAAGGGTTGGTGGATGAGCGATGGTCAAAAAAATACAGGTAGGCTTTACCTCCATGTTGTGGGTACCTGGAAAATAAATTGATCATATTGAGCTATTTTGGCTCACCACTGACAGTTTAATGGAAGAAAAAACACCAGAAACACACATATTTGCACATTTCAAACTTTAGTGTTCCTGCAACCATAGGAAACTGGAATGCATTGTTTTGTCTCTTTGGTTTCCGATATGACTCCTATTCATTTAAGACTAGGGGTGGCGAAGTTTTGCTGATGTTTGACTGGCATTTTCCAAAGACCCAAACCAGTTTGAACTCAACAAGAATAAAAGCCCAAATTATCATTTATGTTTACAACAAATAACTGTCACAGCTTTCACTTTGGTTGTTTTATCTTGCCACAAAACCCATTCCTTCTGACTCTGTGGTGCTACTCAGCTAACGATTGCTATCATATTGTACACTACTGGCCACCACAACCGTCAAGTTGTTGTTTGCCTTAGAATTTTTCTTGGCTGGTTCTGTTATTTTAACCATCAACTTTCACTATCACCAACTCTAAGCATGAGTCAACCCACATCTGCATGACTGCCTTGCTCTTTACCTTTGAGCAAACTCTAGCATCGGACAAGTGAATAATTTGTCTCCGACCACACTACCCAGGGAGTCACGGTTTTTTGTCCCATTATTCTCATCTGTCCAATCAGTGTACTGGAAAACGACCGCCTCCCTTGTGATATTACTGTCTTCTGGCATTGCCAACACCGTCCCTTGCATGAAGTTCCTCCTGGTAATCAGACTCTGACTGGTGATGTCATATCCGGGCACTCCATATACTAGGAAGTAGGTCCCTTCATCCTTGTTTAGGCCAAGCAGCACCTCAGTCTTCAGAAAGTTACCAGTACGCAGCAACACCTGCAGAAAAATGGAAAGGAGAGGTTTGGATTTTGGGGACTTTTAGCTGGAGCAGGACCAGACTGATAAATCATAAACATACTTTGGGCAAATCAGGGATTATCCAGTTTTTTTTAGTCCACCAACTAAATTCATCCAATTTAGTCTAGTGGAACAGCACCAGAAGTCACATGACCCTTTTTTGTTTCTGTCCAAAAAACACTGCTATAATCAGGGAGTGACACTATATAACACTAATCCTAGCTAGTTAATCCTAGCTATTATAGAATACATTTTAGATATATTTCATATATTTGCATATTTTCATTTTCAACTTTAATTACATTAATAACTGTACATGCTGTCCAAACATGGGTCACTGCTAAGAATGTCGTAGTATATAGACACACACACACACACACACACACACACACACACACACACAGACACACACACACACATGCACACACACACACACACACCTACTTCTGGTTTATCTGGTAGGAAGTCCCCATCGACATGAGGGGCAAAGGGCAGAGCTATGAGAGAAGGCTTGGTGATAACTTTAAATTGGTTAGTTAGGATGGTCTGAGGGTCAGCCTTCTCCAGACACAACTCCAGATCAGCTGGAGGGGACAGGGGGCAGCCCAGTAGCTTCCCCAGCATCATGGACCTGGGAGGGGATCGAGAGATTGACATAGAGGGGGTGAAGGAGTGAGAGAAAAGGTGAGAGAGGGAATAAGGGAGGAAGGAAAGAATAGTGGGAGGGAGATAGTATGGGTGAGAGAGAGGGAAGAAGGGAGGGTGGGAGAACAACAGGGAGAGAGAGATTTATAAAGAGGTAGGGAGTGAAAGGAAGGATAAGGGAGAGAAGAGAGAGAGAGCCATTGTGTTGGGAAAATTTGACCAGTGTATATGTGCACTATGGTGGACATAATACAATTTACCAGGGATAGAGCTGTGTCAGAAAGAGCTGAGTGGCACAATTCTCATAAATTGGGATGGTTGGAGAGGAAGAGGATTTGTTCCCTGCGAGTTCCCTTGTGTTAATGGGCACGAGCATTTTGCTCACTTTTATAATGACAATCGGTATTTCAATAAATTCACTGTAATTGTTAAAACTACAATCTGCAACTTTTCAGCTTTAGGCAACCAAATGCTCCAACACTTGTTACTCATCTTGATTAGGTGTCTACTTTAAAATGTCATCTTGTCTGAGGCTGAGCTAACTGGCATTCTACCTCAGGCATTGAAAATGCAGACAGTGAACACAGAAAATCTGCAATGAAAAAGCAATGTTGATGTCCACCTATGATTTTGAATAGGCCTCGCCTGCCAGACATTTAGATTTGCTGTTCTTTTTTTGCTCACAGCTTCCCGACATTGTTGTTGCTGCTATGACTTCCCTCTGCTAGCCTGAACTTGATAGCCAGAACGCAGCTCACCATAGGCTGTGTCCATATGATCACACCCACAGCAAATGGTATTATACCCCACCCCCCCACGGAAGAATTTAGGTATGTACACACAAACAGACACAGCCTGATGAAGTGTTATTTTAATGTCAATGTCATACTGCAACTTTAAATAAAGTGTGAGTCAGTGAATAACTGAATGAATGAGAGAATAATAGAGTGAGTGAGTGAATAAATGAATTAGTGAATTAACAAAGAAATTGTGAATGAATGAATCAGTAAGGCAACCAATCAATCATTCAATCAATCAATCAATCAATCAATCAGTCAATCAATAAATAAATTAATACATGGATAAATGAACGTATACATACATACACAAGCACACACACTACCTGTCCCAAGCCACTTTCTGGCTCACTGTGGCCCATGGTGCGTTAGGGGCGCCACTCTGCAACACAGCCCTTTGAAAAAGAGCATGGCTGCCTGGGGAGAGCAGGTGTAAGCTCACAGACACTCCCCCAGCGCTCTCCCCAAACAACGTCACCTAGAAACAACAGCAACAGATTTTTTTTTCTCTTACATTTTTGATTAAAAAATCTATCTACGTCGCATATAAGACATCATAAAAATGTTTTAAAATTAAACTAAATAAAATACTAGAACTCTGCTTTGACAGAATGCCAGCAGTTGCATAACTAAGGATAGAAGACAAAAAAGAAGTTGCACCTTTGCAGGGTCACCTCCAAAGGCAGCGATATTATTGGCTACCCAGCGGAGGGCCAGTCGCTGGTCCAGTAAGCCTGCATTGCCCCGGATATTCTTGTTATCAGGAAGTGTCAGGAAACCAAGAGCTCCAAGTCTATCATTGATCAAAAAAATAAGGAGAAACTTAATTTACATGTGTTGACTGCAGATTAGTGAAGATAAATATCATGAAAGTAGTTTACTAAAGTCATGTACATATGTCCTCTCATCATTAGCATTTTTTAGTTTGTCTCTATCAAATCGGTTTATGAATACTTCCATGACTTCACCTGTAATTCATTGACACCACAACAACACCTTCTGATTTGCTCAGAAAGCGCCCATCATACAAGTCCAGAGAGGATGTCCCTGTAATGAACCCGCCTCCATAGATCCAGACTAGAACAGGAGCCAATGGCGAGTCTTGCGGCTGGGTTTGGTTGAGACGTGGGGCCCAGACGTTCAGGTAGAGACAGTCCTCACTCAGAGGAGTGTTTGCATTCCACATTTCTGCCCCACTGAACTCTAGAAACAACAGTCAAAATGAGATTTTGAGGAGAAAATATAAAGATTGGTGATTTCTGTTGATTGGTAATTGTTATTGAGTTAGTGTTGATTGTGTGTGTGTGTGTGTGTGTGTGTGTGTTGGTGTGTGTCTGTGTGTGTGTGTGTGTGTGTGTGTCTGTGCAGGGGTGCTTGCTATTTTCCACAGTAGTCTGGGGTGTTTGAAAGATTAACAGATAGACTAAGATTGAGAACCTTGCATATTGTAATGATTGATAGATATCCTTATCTGACCCATCAAAACTTAACTAGAAACATAAGTGGGAAACATGATTATGAGATCAATCAAATCAAAGTCCTCATATATTTTCCTCTTTTAATGAGCACTACTAAAACTGTGTGTAACAGTGCACCTGATGCATTCTGTCCATATCTATTTGGGTTCTCATATCTATATTTGGACAATGTTTTGGGCACTTGTTGTGTACATGTGTCTGGTTACTGGTTGTGATCGGCTTTCAAATAGCCGCTGGCAGGTGGCTGTCTACAAATAACTGTGTATCCATGACCCAGCCCCTTTCCAACTGTTGGGTGGGGAACATGCCTGTATCAGATTCAATTGTGTGTCCGTGCGCTTATGAGAGTGTATGTGTCTCTATGTAGGCGTATTGTGTTTGCTGAGTGGGAAGTCATCCAAAATTATTTCCTTATCACGTATAACTTTTTATGATTGTGGACATAAATCAACTGTGTGTGTGTGTGTGTCTGCATGTGTTTGTAAGCGCTTGTGCATCCGTGCACATATGCATACACATGTCCATCCATGTGCAAAGTGTGTGTCCCACCTGGAAACAATGTATCTGGCAGCTGGTAGCATGAATTTGGGAACTTTGTGACATCTCTCACTCCTTCCCATCCTTCTGCTGGCTCCGGAGCTCGGAATCTCAGTCTCCCTACCGGTGGTTTTCCATAAGGAATTCCCAGGAACGCTCTGACATCACCATCCGGTGCAGAGAGCAGCGCCCCGCGAACCTTCCCATTCCTGGTATTGATTGTAAGGTCATCCTGCGTGGCATGTGAAACAGCGAGGAGATGGAGCGCCAGGACATGAAGAAGAATGATGATATGTGTGTAATGAGAGGTTGTCGCCATGTAAAATCCTGGAGAGGGAAAAAGCACAATACACACACACACACACAATATCGATAGTTAAGTATTGTAACTCTAGTTCTATGATCACAGGCGGAGCCCTCTAACAGGGCTCTATTGGCTTAGCCACTCATCTAGTCGCCTCAGCGCACTGAAAATTTCCATGCACGTGCTCAGCCAATCAGGATGAGCCTATACACTCTCTATGGGGCCTCGCACTATAAATGGCGAGTGGCCCCTCATTCAGCATCCACTAAGTCTTCAGCGACTCGTGGAGCGACAGGGCAAGCTGTTAGAGGGCTCCGCCTGTGATCATACTACAGTTATAATACTTAACTATCGTCGTATTTCACACAGGCTTCATCCTCTAACAGGGCTCTATTGGCTTAGGGGGCGAAGCCCGATGACTTCACTCCCTGCCGAGACACAAACACGAACAACATGCTGTGTCATAGCCTGGGGGGCGTGAAAAACCAACGCTACACTCAATCATGTTGACAAACAGTAAGGTGTAACGCTGGCCAACCCAGTGGCCGGTCTCCATTGAGCTTCAACACGAGAGACTCAGGCCTAGTAGGTAATTTCTTCACAAATCTTGTGTACTGAGTACAGAACCGGAGAAAGACCCAGACACATCCAACAGATTATAGTCGACAGGGCGTCGACCATGACGCCACTGTGCAGATCTCCTCCACACCTGTTCCACTGAACAGTGCCGTCGACGCAGCCACACTCCGTGTTGAGTGCACGCGGATGATTGCATCCACCCGCATCCCTATCCACCAGCACATAAGCCTGTGATATTCCCTCACAGAGCCAGTGAGCGAGTCTCTGCTTTGACAGGGGCTTGCCAGCCACACTATCTGCATAGCACACAAAAAGCTGCTGTGTGCGCCTCACCATGGCTGTACGATCCACATAACATGCCAACGCACGCACGTCAAAGCAGACACCGTCTATACGTGATAAGCGTTGAAGCGCTTGTGCATATCAACAGTTGGAAAGGGGCTGGGTCATGGATACACAGTTATTTGTAGACAGCCACCTGCCAGCGGCTATTTGAAAGCCGATCACAACCAGTAACCAGACACATGTACACAACAAGTGCCCAAAACATTGTCCAAATATAGATATGAGAACCCAAATAGATATGGACAGAATGCATCAGGTGCACTGTTACACACAGTTTTAGTAGTGCTCATTAAAAGAGGAAAATATATGAGGACTTTGATTTGATTGATCTCATAATCATGTTTCCCACTTATGTTTCTAGTTAAGTTTTGATGGGTCAGATAAGCACTCGAAACACGCCTCATGCAGATCCGCCGTTGTGATCAGGCCGGGGCAGCCCGGGCAGTATTTAACGGTGTTGGTCTCAGACGATACCATCCTAGGCAAACTTGTTCGTCAGCTGCGTCAGAAAAAGTGGATGCTGAATGAGGGGCCGCTCACCATTTATAGTGCGAGGCACCATAGAGGGTGTATAGGCTCATTCTGATTGGCTGAGCACGTGCATGCAAATTTTCACTGCGCTGAGGCGACTAGATAGGTGGCTAAGCCAATAGAGTCCTGTTAGAGGGCGAAGCCTGTGTGAAATAGAACAATGATTTACATAATTATATTAAAATTAAGCTTAGATTCAAACATTACAGGGTTGAACATGGCATTAGGACATTTAAGGATACAAAAGCATCATCTCCATCACACGACCAGGTAACATATTCCTGCAGAGGCTAAACAGTTGTTGCCACTTGTTTGGCTCATTTTGGACAGACCTGCAATCTGAAGCCTCTAACAGCATATGAGATGACAGACTGATATGGACATACTGTAAGTTAGTAGAGTATACAGAGAAAAGATGCATTCTACATCTTTTTACACACAACTTTTGTGTTTGTTTGGAAGGATCGGGGACCAAAGTATATTGATCACTTGCATACAAGGTATGCATACATGGTAAAGATTTTTTTTTTTTTTTTTGCACATCCTATTTGAGTGTATAGGACAAAAAACAAAAAGGTAGATACGCCTACTGAGAAAGAAATAGTCTCACACACTGTCTACACTTGCATTACACTTCAATGTGATGTTGCGGTCAATAAGACCTTCTCTTCTATATTTCTTTCTCAATACGAGTCATGATACAATTTTAGATGCTGTATAATTAGACTCACAAGCACTCAAGGCTGTTGTAGAAAATATCACCATGCATTTGTCACACCTACTGACGTACTACATACAGACAGAAAAACAGACAGACACACACAAGCAGTTATTGTTACTATTATTATTAGGCTATTATTATTGTTGTTATTATTATTCAGGCAGGTAACAGAATGTAATCTCTCTCACATTTCCATTCCTTTTTACTTAATATCGGACCCGGTCACAGGGCATATGGCCCGCAAAAAACGCATGGAACGCAGGAGCAGGTCAATCCAAACATCAGGCAAGGCAAAGGAGATCAAACATTCAGTTACGCAAATAATAGAATAGAATAGAATAGACATCTCCCGCCTGCTCCCAATTCACGGATTGGCCAATTTGGAAGGTCGCCCTCCCGGTAAACTTTCCATTTTAGAAGCGTCTTATTATAATCCTCAATTATTTGGAAACATATTGTATTAAGGTCATCGGCGGCTATAAAGACATAAGTGGCAGAACGAATGTAACTCATTTGTGAACACGTTTTACTTTTATAAAACGCCAAACTGAAGAAAATGGCAAGCTTCCAGTGTAATACTCTACTGGCGCACACAGCGGGATTAAAGGAGACGCGCGGTTTGGAGAGAGACGCGCGCACACAGCGATTCATAGACAACAACTTTAGCAAAGCCATCATTCACGAAATGTAAATATCAACGAAAAAGCCTATAGGTGACAGCTTACCTTCTCAGTCACAAGTTTGTGTGATTCCAAAAGATGCGCGGAGTGGATGAGGACGCAGCATTTATGAGATGGAGAGGGTGGATTCAGGGTGAATGTGCCAACACCCCTCGCCCCCCCCCCCCCCCCCCCCCGCCCAGTTCTAAACAGTAAACACAATAAGCCTTAACACCGAATAAAGAGGTACACATTGAAGTGTCTCTATATATATCTTTCTCTCCCTCTCTCTCTCTCCTTAATTTTTATTTTTTTTTACCGGTCAGTGTAACAGATTTTCTTTCTTATTCTCTTGATGAATAAACAGTTCCGGCGGCACAGGCACACCACTGCAGCTCATTCCAACATATTATTGGTTACTACTCACTAATAAATTAGAAGGAGATTCTACTGCAGTTTGCTGACGGTGCAAGTACTGATCTTCATGTTTAATTATTAACAGAGAATATTACTCAGTGTCAGAGTTCACATATCTGCACAGCGTGGCAGCTTGAAAAAAGAAAAGAAAAAGAAGCGTTTGGAGAAAGAAGTAATAAGATGAATATTATCATTAAAACCTTGAAATATCTTAAAACATATATCTATATCACACAACAGCCTGATTAGGCATATGCATGCTTATTCTGCATCAACCAGGACTCAAAAACTTCAACACCAACAGCAAGTCACAAACTTGTTGAGCTTGAAAGTGGTTTGACAGGAGATGGCTTTCCACTATGACTAACTACCAGGGTGCATGATAATGACTGACCATTAATATCAATGCAGATTTCAAACTAGTGTAAAAAATTCAGTTTTCAAGATATAATTGGAATAATTTGCATACTTTATCTATAGACAACATAGAAATGTATATAATTCATCTCTACAAAGATTGAATGCTCCATGAGCAAACAAATATATTTAAAGATGCTCTATTTTCCATCGCCTGTGATAGCTTACATGAGGGCAGAATTCAAATTACAGTCAAAAATTATTTTTTTGAGATACAGTTATGAAATAATTACATACTTCATCTACCATGACTGCATTTTTTTTTTCATGAACATTGGAGGTTTATTTAGCAAGAATTTGCAGTAGCTGTTTACAGTACCATTTACAGTAAAACATTTTGATGTGTTGTGGGCTCAATTTGTGATCAAATGATCAAAAACCCCACGTTAGTTTTATTTGCTTGTCTAAGGATGCTCTGTGGAGATTTTCATGTAATTTGTGCAAAGTATGTGGGACTAGTTAGACTTAACTACAATGGAGCATTTTCTGGGGAAAATGTGTGTGAGTAAAAAAAGGTGGCAGCGGTATTGGCAATACTAATAATAATGAATGGAGTCTCTAGGTGAAAGTATGTGGAAATTGAGTGCTGGACTTCATACTTAAGCATAGGTGCCAGTGTTCAAAAGTTCTCTCTTGTTTGGGACGATAACCTCTGAAAATTGCAGAACTGTAGCATATAGGCCTATTGTTGACTTTTTATGTTTTAAAGTTTAGACCACTGCTACAGTGCCACCGTCTGGACTATTTGCACCATACTTTAGTGAGTGTCGTTTGGCAAAACATATTTGTTCAATAAAAATGACATGTTTGAGGACACAGTGGTTAGACAAGCTCCAAACATTGTGGCTGACCCTAATCACGTTCTTCATAAAGACTACGAGTTGATGCCATTGGATAGAAGGTAGGCCTACAGATTGCCAAACTTTAGCTTTAACAGATATACGTTTTCTCTGGTTCCATTGTCAATCAAGTTACAGAACAACAGGCTTTAAATAACAGTAGTTGACTCTTGGTCACAATGGTAAGCTAATTGTATTGCTGAACTACTTGAAGCTACTGCTTCAAAATGAAATGTTTAGTGTGCTGTGTGCACTGTTGTGTAAGTCTTAGCAGTTGGTAATGTCAACCTACTGTCCGTCCACACAAGGGCATAATTTGGGGGGGGGGGTTAATAATTGTTATTATTATAACAATAATAATAAAAAAAATGCCATAAAATGTGCCATTTCTAACTATAACGCTGCATGTATTACACTGTGCAGAATACATACAAAACAGAGACTAAAGTGAACATTAGGACATTAAACATTAATATGGGTGTTCACTTATTGAATTTGACGATTAAATACAAAGTAATTGGTTTAAAACAGTATTTCTACCTATTTTAAAATCTTGCGCTTTTAATTTGACGGCTAAATGGCCAAACCGGAAGTCTCGTTTCTGATTATTCGTCTTACCTACGTGTACCTACAACGTGTTTTGGTGATTTCAGCTAAATGAAGGTGTAAATGTCTGTCTTTTCACTTTGGGATCGTTTGGCTTCAAGAGACTTGGATTAGGCTGGGAGAGCTGCATGGAGCCATTTTATGGTTATTTTCCATTATTTTTTTAACTCTGAAGACGGGTCTCCTGTAACTTTACGGGTCTCCTGTAACTCCTGTAACTGTAAGTTGTTTTCGAGAAAGCTGCAATGTACTTCTTCTGGGGCTCTCCGGGACTGTTGTATGGACTAACAAACTTTACACAATTTTCTACTGGCATGGGGGGGGAGTAGATAATGATTTTTTTAATTTTTGGGTGAACTATTCCTTTAAGACTCTGTCCATATACTTCTATTGATGTACAGACAGACGGACGGACGGACAGACAGACAGACAGTTCTCTTAAGACTCTGTCCATTTAGTTCTAATTATGTTCATCGAGGAGTTACAGAGAAGGGTGTGAGTGAAGGACTGAGGGAGGGAGAGAAAGAAAGAGGAAGAGGAGAAACCCAAATGGTGACAGCATCAGTACTGTTTGTTGCAATTTAGCAACGCTAGATTAATTCATTATATGTTCAATTGCAACACAGAGAGACAGCGACAGACGAGGACAGACCACAAGCAACAGATGCTCCACAGACTCTACAGAGATACAAACGGACGCACCCATATATGCAGGGTTCGAGTTATGTGGGAGCCAGTGGGAGCTGAGCTCCCATAAGGAGGGGTCTGAGCTTCCATAAAATCATACATCTGTGGGGGTCACTAATACATTACCAACAACCATTATTTTAATCACAAATAATGCATTCTTCAATGTAATGAGTATTATTTACGTTAACGAGATAAATAGGCCAAAAGAAACATGTTTTCCAAAAGAACTACGCACCATATTCTCTCGTGAATGACAGTATGGCTGCACTTCACCACCAAGCGTGCGCCGTACGCGACATGATGAAAAAAAAGTAGGCTGCTGTGTGTGTGTGTGTGTGTGTGTGTGTGAAAGTCTTGGACCGTGTAATGAGCAGTGAAGTCTCTCTCTCTCTCTCTGTCTCTCTCTCTCTCTCTCTTTCTCTCTCAAAGTGCACCCGTTAGGCTATTATTACCTCCACCTAGGAGGTTATGTTTTCGGTGCCGTTTGTTTGGTTGTCTGTTTGTTAGCAGGATTGTGGAAAAACTACTGGCCCGATTTTCATGAAACGTTGTGGAAGGGTGTAGCATGGGCCAAAGTAGCCATTAAATTTTGGAGCGGATCTGACTCACGAACAAGCAATAATAGCACGAACCTTGGCGGAGGTCTGCGCTCTCCAAGTGCCCTTTTAGTTTATTTATTTATTTATCTCCACCCCTAACGTTAGTTATTTTGGAGACCCCCACAAAGATCAGATTATAACTCGAACCCTGCATATGTGCATACTCAAGCATTTACACACACAAACAGTTTGAGAGCTATCAGAGCTTGCATTACTAATTTTCATGAGTTAATGTGTCTCAACTCCCATCTGGCCTGGCTTTATTTTGTACTTTTTTAGCTTATGAGGTATGTCACAAAATCTATCAATTGAAGCACTTCTGCAGCAATTTTTTTTTTTTTTATACAAGAATCCAGTTAATATATGGGAGACTATAATAAAACATTGCTGTGTTTTGTTAAACCTCTGGTAGCTGCAAGTCATATTTTGTAGCCTTATCAATGACATTTCACATATGATGACCAACCCCGAAGTGAATGTGATGACCTTCCCCAGCAGAGCATTTTTACTATTATTAAAGCTAATGACCACATATTGTGGCCCAGTGAGAAAATCTGAACTCTCCCTATAGCTCTCCCTTCACACTTTTCAATGTTCATAATTGTTTAAAGAGAAACTACTAGCATAAAAGTCTAGAAGAAAAACATCAATAAGTTCAATATTTTTTTGACATACAAAAACATTAAAAATCCTCTCATCTGAATGAAGTGTGGCTTATTGATGAAATGACCATGGGTGAACTCTGCTATTGAACATTTCGGTAGCAACATTTGTGAATAGGGCCGTCTAGAGAGCGAGATAGGCAGTGTGGCAGTATTATGCACAACAGTATCACATGAGTATACAGTATGTGTCTGAAACATAGACCCAGCTAGGAGGCAGATCTTAGGTGGCAGAGACAATATCAATAATATAATGTAATTAATAATATTAGCATGCATAAAATATAATTTATTGGTAACATTGGTAAATTGTTCAGTAACTGAACAATGGGTTGGCTTTCTGAACTGCTGGTTTGATTAGTATTTTCCCCCTAAAATTCACCAGAAATTATAATTTCACAGCTGCCCTCGGACTCACCTAGAGGGTTGGTGTTCTCGGGGTCTATGCATTTCAACCCCCCTCAATGGTCACACAGCAGTTACGCCCTTGTGTCTACATTTACCAATATGAACTAACGGCAGCAGCATTTGTGTGGTAGAAGTGTTGCAATTTTGACAGGTTCTGACTGCCCTTTATTCATCTGTAAGATACCTACAGCATCTCCATGGTAATCTGAGAAGAGAAGCCCAAACAAACTTCCATCTACTAGCTAGACAGACAGAGCAGCAGCAGGCTCAGACTCCAGCATCCCTGTTCTAGCTTACTAACGGTCATTTGTTCTAAAGTTCTTTGGAATTTCAAATTCCTTTGATCTCTGAAGCATCAAATGTGGCTAACTCAAACTTTTTCACTGTGTTATCTCTATGGGCTCAGAATCAGTAGAACATTAGAATTTTGAGCTCCCATTAAAGTCCACAGCCATGAGAGGCACTCCGCCATGTATTGGCACATATAGAGGGGTCTTTTGTTGGGACTGGAGTTATTTTATGTTTATGGTGAGCTAGTGACCATGCGAGTCCACCTTTGAAATGGCATTGAGATTGGTTGTGAAACGGTGGATATGTCGCTGTCTGAAAATCACTGTTTTACATTGAGAGGCTGAACAAAGCTAACTAGAGTTGCATATTCTAATCTCTCATTATATAATTACATATTTTGTGTCAGCAAGTAAGAGGCCAACCCCTCTCCTCCTCGAATCTCCCCATGTAAAATATTGACGTCATCACTTCTGTTGCCTGGAACCAGACATTAGGCAATTGTTAGTGAGAAATCCAATTTTAGTAATTTTATATAGTTCCTTTTATGATTACTGGCATGCAAGGAGAGACTGCCACTGTCTTTTTCTTCATTACTATCTCCTATTTCCTGTTCTTTTCTTTCTCACACTGCCCGTTTTATCTGCTTGTTCTATCTCTGTCTGTTTTTGTCATCTTTGCTTTTCTTTTCCACTTATCCCGAGGCCAAAGCTGGGGCGAAAAGTACAATTTTCGTAGGAATTTTTAGTGCCACGTGTGTGAATGTGTATTAGTCAGTGCATGAGCTTTGTGTGTGTGTGTGTGTGTGTGTGTGTGTGAGAGAGAGACAGAGAGTGAGTGAGGTGGTCAGATGCTCTCCAGAGCGCAGGCAATGGTATCCTCGATATTTCTTCAATATTAAAAGGATGGTGAACTTTGGTAGTACCTTGCGTTGTGTAGCTTCCTGGACATGATATAACCCCAAAAGCGGTGATTCTCTATTGGAGAACTGTGTTTTTTGTCTCTCTCCATTCACCGCCATTATATGGTCTGAAAATCACACTTATAGCACATGAATGAGCTTGAACAAAGCAGATTCTGACAATATATTTAAAAAAAAACTAGTAATCCTGCTGAAATGTCTCTAAGTGAATCACTGTCTTATGTTTATCTGTGTTTATCTTTATGACCTGTTTCACCATATAATGGCGGTGAATGGAGAGAGAATCCAATCGTCTCTACCGGAACAATAGATAACAAGAATCATGGCCAGGAAGCTTCACAACCCAAGGTACTACCAAAGTTCACCATCCCTTTAAGCATTTTTAATTAGAATAACAAATATTGACTGAATGTCTCAATTTCAATATTCTAATTAAAATTCTATTAAATATGTCACCACATGCCCTCTGGAGAGCCACACAACCAGCTCACTAACACACCCTGCCAACTACTACCTTCATTACACCAGCATCAGTTATGAAATGAAGTAGGACTGTAAGACACTCTAAAACTGAACTACAAACTGTAATTTATTTACAAACAGCACAAATCGCATCATCATCTTATATAGTCATAAGAAATGCAGTTAGCTTTCAATAAGTCAACACCCTCAAAAATAGGTGGGTCTATGAAAGTAAGACATACTAATTATTAGCTTTCATCTTGGATGTACAATGGTCAGTCATGGCTTCACAAATCTCTGTCTAGCAGGGAAGTTGTACCAATGACATAAACAGTGGCATTTTTCCTCAAGCAAAACGTGCCTTAGAAGTTCCCATGTTTACTGGCAAAATGTGTTACACATTTGGCCTAAATACTCATATTCCCATTAATGTGCACCATTTTATATCTGAATTAATACCCTTCTTTTGAGAGCTGTGTCAGACCCACTTAGAGCTGCTTGTCTCTGGTTCTCAATGTGGACATTCGAGAAAAAACTGAGGAGCAGGATAGGACGTATTTTGACTTTTACAAGGATAAAAACATTCTTTGGTCCTCACCACTGATGTGTTTGCACAATTTAAAGGCAGACTTGAATTTCTTCTCTTGGTGTAGTTGCTGTAGAGCTCACAGTCAAGTTACTATAATGATTACAATTTGCAATGGTTTGTGTGCAATTTCTGTTTATGTTAACACCAAAAACACATATGTGTCTAAGATTCACACTTCCAAATGTTTTCTTTCAGTTGCAATACCTTTGAATACAGTTACAATTACTTACTTTCAGTTAAAAAAATTCTTGGAGCAGTTGTGATTACTGTCTTGCAGTTCCTCTGAGTGTGGTTACAATACTTTAGAGTGAATTTTAGCTCCATACAGCATCGGTCAGTGAAAAAGTCCCCACAGCTCTCGCCCTGGTAAATTGTAGCCTATTATTTTCAAGATGGTGCACATATACACAAAGCTTAAAGCATTCTCTCTCTCTCTCTCTCTCTCTCTGTCATATACTCTTTCTAAACATGAGCCAACTTTAACAGTGGACATCAACCCAAGAGAGAGGGAGCGATTGGGAGGGCTGGCTCTTTAGAGACATGTAGAGCTCAGCAGGAGGTTTGGAAGAGAGACAGAGAGAGAGAGGCGGTAAACAGTTTGTTTGAGAAGAGACTGCACAGTCTCCGCCATAACCACGCGCCATCAGGGATTAGGTGGTTAAAGGAAGGAACTGACAGGCATTTGATAGGAGCCTTTGAGAGAATGTTTCTCTCTCTCATTCTAACATCATCAAAACAGGCTTGGGACTGGAATGCATACACACACACACACACACACACACACACACAACCCCACATCCACCCACCCAACCGCACACACACACACACACACACACACACACACACACACAGGACTTCATTTCACCCACGCCCTTTTAATGTCAATCTGCCATTATGAAGACAGGGATGAGCAGTGAAAAAAAATGAAAACATTTAATTCATTTCTTGTGTGTAAGCTGGGAGAAATGAGATAGTAAATATCCAATCATGGTGTCACAGAGAAGGATATTGGTTTATGTCTCGCTTTCTCTGTCTGTCTGTCACTGTGTGTATGTGTGTATTTGTGGGCACGCACACTTGCACATGTATGTGTGTATACATATTTGGAGCAAAGAGCTTTTTTAAGGTGTTTTAATGAAACTTGTAAAGAGCATATCTCGCGTTGTGCCTTTATCATGTAACCACATTTTACAATTCAGTACTTAAAAAAAATTATAAACAAGGAATAAAAATAGAATAGAAAAACAGAAAAAAAAGTTGGTAACCAGCTTAGATGTTTAGCAACTACATCTCCAAGCTGAACCATGAGACTACTTATCACAGCAGAGCTAGGCTGAGATTCCTGGTTGAAGAATGGGGTTTATAATGGTGGCAGTGGGAGCACTGGCTACAAACAGGATAGAGAGTTGACCCATTAGAGAACATCTAGACTGTGGGACTGGAATTCCTGGGCTTCCCTAATGAGTACCACCATATCCTCCCTCTGGCTTCCGACAGCAATTAGCCAGTTACAACGTGGCGCACATCAGACGTGACACATACACATGGATACACACTCATAGGCACGCACGCGCTGACACACGTGCACACGCACAAACATTTACAAGAACGCACATACAACCACATGCTCACGTGTGGACTCACACATGCACCAAATTAGCCTGTGAAGGGTCTGCCTTCCTTTAACCTTCACAGGTAATGGAGCTCTTGTCCTTCACTGACATAAGCTTCCTTAATTGGAAGAATAGAGATAGATAGGTAGAGCGAGCGAATGAGAAGACACACAGAGAGAGAGAGAGAGAGAGAGAGAGAGAAAGAGAGAGAGAGAGAGAAGTTACTTAAAAGCTGGTGGGAAACAGAGCGACAGGGTAATTAACGTGGGACAGCTGGTTAGCTGGTCTCAGAACAGACCACACTAACTAGCACACTCAGTAATTGGCATGCCAAATAGGGATTGACAAGGTCAAGTGGAACAGAGTGGGACTAATGGTGAGGGATGTTTGACTGCATACAATAGGGTATCATAACATATAAATGAGACTGAATATGTATCTTCATATTTTTATTTTTGCAATAGACAGAAGGGATACTGTAATAGTTTTGATTTCTAATTGAGTCAAAAAAACAAAAAAAACAAAAAAACAGTGTTAACAAGCTGCTCATTGTTGAGTGGGAATACACATATAAAAGCTGATGCTTGTTAGAAATGCTAATGGAAACCAAATAGTAGTGGCAAGCCGCACAAACAACCAATTAGCTGCTGATAGAAATGAAAAGCTGCTTACTGCCATGGGGTTTCAATTTTGATGGTTAAATTTGGTAACATCTTTTTGGTTGACTGAGGTGTAAGTACATAAAGTGTATGAGGTGTGAAATAGCCAAAACAGATTTTAAAATGCCATGGATTTGAGTGCCTCAGTTGAACATTACAATAATGATAACTTGGTGTAACATCTCATCTTACATAATGTGGATATGTGGTCCCAAGAACATTCTAATCCAATTAAATTAGTTAATAACTTAATAAATTACTGTAGAATACTTTAGAAGCTACAGCTAATGGCTTTTAGACTGCACAAAAAGCGCTGTAAAACCATTTTAGTCAGCCAGGAGGACTGATAACTCACTGGGGCAACTCAGGGAAGGAGCATTGTTTTCACATCCGTCAGAGTAAACATCATAAACATCAGCAGCTACAATGTGAAAAACCTGCAGTTAATGATGTGTTTTAAGTGTTAGGGCCAGACCATGTTTCTGATACCACTATGCTGAAATTTAATAAATACAAAACCTAAACAGTAGAAAGTGAGTGCTCAGTCCAGACAAAGCTCGATTCATTAACAATGGTTGAATCTGCTGCAAAAAGATCTAATTTTCACAACCTCTACCAGTCAATAAGAAGAGGAAATTTATATCCGAGGAGTGTGCAGTTTACTGACGTCACATTATATCATTTCTGGGTAATGAATTAAAAAAAATAATTACATCATTTTTGGGTAAGGAAACTTTTTTAAAAAAATGAAAGAGTTATCTCCTACTGTCACTTGAGGCTGCCAAAGTGCAAAGTTACTGTGTACCAGCACAGTCTCCATGCAGTCATGTATGTCATAATATTACTAAATCACGGCTCACAATTGTTCTGGGCTAATGTCCAAGTCCATGCAGGATATTTGGGTCAGGCTTCACTTTTCAGACCATATTATTGGAAGTCATCATGGTACACGCTCCTGATGTATGTCACAGACAGATTACCAGGGATTTAGCCTGTTAATGCTTGCAGTATGCTGCTGGCTAAAAGGTTAGAGAAGTGTGAGTGTAGCGTGACTGTTGGATAGTGAGTGGTCAAGAGAGTTTTCTGTGTGTGTGTGTGTGTGCCAGAGAGAGAGAGAGAGGGGGGGGGGGGAATAGGGTGACAGATTATATAGCCATCTCTGTGGTGTAAAATTTCATTTGAAACCCTGCTTTCGATTCAATCTTAATAAAACACTCAACCATCTTGCGACCCATTTAGTGTCCCATTGCGCACATACCCACCACAAACACACTCTCTCTCTCTCACTTTCCCTCTCTCTCACTCACTCAGTCACTCACACACACACACACACACACACACACACTCACACACACACAGACAAAAGGGTTTTATCAGGCTGCTGTGTGTCTGAAGTGTTGTTTTTATATTGCAGCCATATTTCATTTTGGCCTAGTTTCTTTAAATTGCCTATGGGGTTTTGTATGGGGAGAGGAACCATCACATTTATATATGAGATTGAAGGAAAAGAGAGAGAGGTGGGAGACTTGTTTTTGTTCTTATTCATTTTCTCTGCCTCTCTCTCTCTTTCTCTCTCTCTCTCTCTCTCTCTCTCTCTCTCTGTATGCTACGCTTTCTCCCAATGTGTTTCATTTCCTCCAATCCCCCCCCCACCCACCCAACCTTCCCCTTCATGTGTATGGTCTATGTAGCCTCCCTCTCTCTCACTCTCTATCTCTCTTTCTCTCTATCTATCTCTCCCTAAGCGTGTGTCGCTATGCAGGGTGGGTTTAATTCCTGTTATGACTCACAGGTGAAGAGAGGAATGACGCAGGGAAACAGAGGGGAGGGAGAGGAAGGAAATGAGAGATGGGAGAAGCTTCCTGGATATCACAAAGCTTACTGTATACAGGTCTTCCAAAGTGGACGGCTCAATTAAATTTGATGAAAAAAAAAAAAACTCAATGAGACAAGATTGAAGATTGAAGATAAGCAACTTCTCTAGCAAAACAGGATGAAGTAGAGAAACAAGGAAGAGGTCGATTTTTTTGCCTCTTCCTTTCAGTCTTTTTCAACATAAATATTTCAAAATAATGTATCATTTTTCACTCCTGTCCACCACATTACTGAGTTGTGCAGATAAATTGCTCTCCTCAACAATTTATTTGCTTTCCTGCAGTTGCATCACAAATTTCAAAATATTTAATTTGACTTTTGTGCTGTAACAAATGGAAATCCAGCAGAAGGATAGATCATGTCCAACGGTGTGTATGTGATAGAGAGACAGAGAGAGAGATTATTTCCATTATTTTGGAGTTGACACATTGACATTTGATTGATCCACTGTAGAAAAAGAAAGTAGGCTATTCTCACTCACTCAAAGGTGCACACACACACACACACACACACACAAACATATCCATGAACATAATGCTTCCTGCTAGTGACTTTCAATTTGTTGCAGCAAAAATCTAATTTGAAAATCACTTTGGCCTTTGACACAGTGAATGTTTATTTGCATACATACAGTATCTGCATGGTGTGTGTGTGTGTGTGTGTGTGTGTGTGTGTGTGTGTGTGTGTGTGTGAGATTGCGTGTTCGCGATGCAATATTGTCCATGCATGTTTATTCTAATCATATTGGAACCAATTTAAAACTGCCATACATCCCCAGTGCAGCCTTGAGACCAGAGCACAGACAGTAGGTGCATGCAAATCAAAGTACAGTTTTATAGTTGTGAAATTAAAATGAAGCTATATTCATTTCCAATCTTATCAACTCCTAATGGAAACCACTGAAGCCACAAATAGTCAAATGCTCTTGACATGCCAAGCGTGGTTTGATGTGTTTGTGTGTGTATGTGTGTGTGTGTGTGTTTGTGTGTGTGTGTTTGTCTGTGTGTATGCATTCATGCGTAGGCAATTTTTGCACATATTGCCTTTTAGCTGTTTTAATAAGAATTGTATAGCTGCTCACCAACTCACCAGTGCAAACAAGGCCAACTATAGCATAATCATGTACGCATAATCAAAGCAGTCAATTGTCTATGCTTGTAAAGATATGCATACAATTAGGTATGCATGCAGTCATCATAGATGCCCCACTTTCTATGCGCACTGCTGCTGCACTGGTGTTCTACCTTAAATATATAATTGTTTGGAACATCCTGCAGTACTAATCCACAGTAGATGGAGAGTGAAAGGATTTTTTTTTTTTTTGCCATGACAGTCGCTGTAGAAGGATGTTTGGAAATGTACTCTTTTGATCTCTTTGATCTGGTGGGGTTCCCCTGCTGCCCCAGTGGAACAGCACCTCTAGTGGAGAGGAGGGACAAAAACAATGAAGGTGACACTGTAGTACCATTACTGTAACTGTGATTCTCTTCTCTTCTCTTCTCTTCTCTTCTCCCATTCGTTGGAAGAAAAATTTATTCAGCTGAATGTAGATTTCATATGTGTGACTTGGAGGTGTGAAGTCACCAATCACCAAAGACATTAAGATGTGTTTGCCAGGAAGAAGGTGAACAATTTACAAGAGTTTAAAGAGCAAACCATGAAAGGACAAATCAAACCATGCAACCTACAACAGCAGATGTTCTGTCCCCCAAATGAACCACTTCTTTTTGAAGCCTGAATCCTCATACCCTTCTCCTTCTCACCCATGTCCACTCAATTACCTTCTACTTAATGAAATTCATTTCTTCCAGCCGTTTGGTCCTAACCCTATGTCTTCTTTCTTGTCTTTTAATCTCTACTGTATGCTACTAATCTCCTGATGCTAATCAGCCATGGGCTATGTAGTACAGACAGTGGATAATGATGTTTGAGGTGTGTGTGTGTGTGTGTGTGTGACACCTGGGGGGGGGGGGTGTAAGAACACTCCTGTGTCTATACACACACACACACACCATTTTTTCACCATGGGCTGCCACAATGACTGCAGGTGATGTGTGTGTGTGTGTGAGTGAAAGAAAGAGGGAGAGAGAGGGAGAGAGACTGGAATGTGTGTTTGTGTGTGTGTACATATGCGTGTATATTAGGCAGCATGCATGCATGTATGATTGCATGAGTGTACCTGCATGTGTCTGTATTTGCAAGTGTAAATGCCTCTGTACATCTGTGTTTGCATATGTATGTGTGTGTGTGTGTGTGTGTGTGTGCACTCTCCATTCCCAGCAGGACTGACCTGGTGGCGCAGTGGTGGGGCTGGTTAAAGCTGGTCACTCAGCAGGGATCTATTAATTAGACACCAGACGAGGATCAAGGCTCACCAATAGCAGCTAGAGGGTCACTTATTTGGAAGCAGGCGGGGAGAGATGGAACGAGTGAGGGAGGGAGACGGAGGGGGATAGCTGGGGAAGGAGAAAAGGAGAGATAGGGAGGATGGGGGCAAGCAAGGGATGAGAGACGGGGAAGTGGAGAGAGAGAATACAGGGAGGGAGGGAGAGAGATGTTGGGCATGATAGGAAGGAAGGAGAAAGGAAAAGAGAGAAGGGTAACAAGGTATGGAAGGAGTGAAGGAGGGGGTGACAAGGATGAAAGGGAAAGAGGAAGGGGAATGAAAAGGGGTAGGAGGAGGAAAGGCAGGGAGTGATAGAGAGATGGAGGAGAAGTGGCTCTAGCAAGGGACAGAGGCAGTGATGGAAAGGAGAGAATATTAAAGAAGCAAAAAAGGGGAGGAATGATGTCATAGCAAGGGTGCAAGGGAAAGGAGTGAGACGGGAGGAAGGGATGAGTGCGACAGGCGCAGAGAAGTAAGAAGTGAGCAGGAATATAAATACAGTTTAACAGAGGGAATAAGAAACAAGAAAGGGCAGAGAGGAGGATGAGTGGAGGAGAAAGGATGGAAGAAAGTGAGGGAAGAGAGCGTGGATGTAAGAGGGAGGGAGGGAGAGATAACAGGAGGGATAAGGGAGAAAGAACTGAAGGAGATGGAGTGAAAGAGGGGGGGATAAAGAAAAATGGTTTTATAATCCCAGAGGGTAATTGATTCTCAGCCAGTAAAAACAAGAATAGAATATAACCACAAGCGGCGATTGCGGGGTCCAAGCACAATTTGATAAGACAGACAGATAGACAAAACATTACAGAAGGTAGAAAGACACAAAAAACTGTTGTGAAGATCAAACATGCAGTCTAACACCAGCTTTTGTGTTGGCCTGTGACTTCTGTCAAGTTAATCTTTTCATTGCAACCACATTGCTGGAGTTGTTCACAACGGCCAAACTTCCTATTATTTGTCCTTGATCATTAATGACTTTGGAAAGGACAAGTCTGTTGGTTAGTGAGGAGAAACTAACTAAAGGGAGTGCCTCACCCATGGGATAAAGTTTATTGACAATTTCAATATCTTTTGGAACTGTAAAGACTGCTTTATGCCTGATGGGATTCATCCAAGCATCACTGGTTCCAGATTACTCAGCGCCAATCTATGTCATGCTCTTGGGATGCCATACCAAAACAAGAATGCACAGATAAGCACGAAGGACAAGGACAGCACACACAGGCAAACAGCCTGTATCTCTCCCCCCTCACCTGACCCTCTGCTCCACATCACCCAAGGCATTCAGAGGAGGTCTCTGTCCCAATCAGGGATTGCATTTAATGTTTTTAGTTGAGACCTGGCTAAACAGCACTACTGGTGTAGCAACACTGATAGAGGCTTGTCCTCCAAACTTTGTTTTTATATATATAAATAAATAAAAGTCAGACAGAACAGGAAAGGAGGAGGGATTGCAGCCATTTTTTCTACACAGTTTGTGTATAATGACATTGACCTGGGTGAATTTACATCATTTGAATATCTTGCTCTTGAGCTCAAAGCAGAATTATCAGTGCTCATCATTACATTGTATCGGCCACCAAGATCGCCGTTTCTGCAGGAATTCTCAGAGCTGATTTCACTTAGTATCACTAGATATGATAGATTGATCCTGCATGGAGACCTGAATATTCATATCAACAAAAAGAATGACTCCAAAGCTATGGAGCTTGTGAATTTACTGGACAGCTTTGAGCTTACCCAACATGTAAATGAAGCCACTCATCAGCATGGTAACATTCTAGACTTGGTAATAACAACAGGGTTAAACATTGACAGTGTTTCAGTATTAGAATTACCTATTTCTGACCATCACTGTGTGTTTTTTGATGCCAGCCTAATCTTAACAAAGACTAAAAGGGAATTTTTGGTTCAAAAGACATTCATAGATAGCAAGGCTGAAGCAAAGTTCTCTAATATTATGAAATAATTTGAGTCATACATCATTGACTGCTCTTTAAATGACATGGTTGAAAATTTCAACAATACCTTGTCATCTGCTTTAAATACTGTTGCTCCACTAAAGGTTAAAAAGAGGTCGACTGACAGAATCTCCCCATGGTTAAACAATAACACTGTTAATGAGATTAAGAGAATCTGTCGAGCAGCTGAAAGATGGAAGAAATGGAGGAAAACCAGGCTCACAGTTCACTGTAATATATACAAAGAAGCCATGACTGTCTATAACAAAGCAATACGTCTAGCAAGAAAGGATTACTTTTCCAAGATTATTACAGATTATGCTGGAAACTCTAGAATATTATTCTCCACTACTGACCAGCTACTCAACACTGCCCCCACTCGTCCGCAGTTCTCTGCATCAAATTGTGAAGAACTTGCATTGTTCTTCAGTAACAAAATAACTTTAATTAGAACCAGCATTGCTGCTGATGTAAACACAGATGACCTCAGCAAACCCTGTAAAAAAGATGTAACCATGGGAAAATTCACTTGTATTACATTAACTGAGCTTTGCAAGACTGTCACCGAGTGTAACTCCTCCACCTCATGTATTGACCCTGTACCTACAGCATTTTTGAAGTGGGTGTTCGACAGTGTTTCAAGTTATGTCCTGAAGATTATAAATACATCCCTTCAAATTGGCATCTTCCCAGATCCCTTCAAACAGCTGTTGTAAAACGTGCGTGTGTTCAAGCTTCTCAACATGTGTTTTAAATTTTGGCATGATTAGATGAACGGTTAATGAGTTATGGCCAATTTAGTGTTAGGGCGTGTTTCGTTAAAAGTTTATTGGTCAATAAAAGACAAACCATTTGGCCATTGACCATTTGGAGTTGCGAAAAAAGTGTTTCTTAAAGAACTCAAAATGGCAGACAATATAATATGGTGGACATTGAAAGTGATATATGAGTTGGACTTGGCACATTCCAAAGAATTTAGGAACACAAGAATTTTCAGTCTACAACACAGGGTTCAGAAGTTATTGGCCAAAATGTAAAGTTGCTTGTTAGCGCCACCATCTGGCCAATGTGCATGGGCTGCCTTGCCTGAGTAGTGGGGGGCCATAGGAGCCCACCTGCCAAATATGGTTGCAGATAGCAGCAGAGAAAAAGAAAGAAAGAAAGAAAGAAAGAAGAATAATTCCAGCAAATACAATAGGGTTCCAGCACTATGTGCTTGGACCCCTAACAATAACAAGTACATCCAAACAAGGCAAGAACAAGGCAGTGTAGTGTAACATGCTTAAATGCCCACTTCAAATTATTCCATGAGGTCTGTTTAAACAGCTGTAGGCTAAGGTGAAATAATAAAAAAAGAAAAGATGGTCAGTTGGTTCTCATCAGGACCAGGCCAATAAAATCAAATTAATAAATAAATAAATAATAAATGATGGATAGATAGCAAAGGGGGGAGAGGGGGCACAGATGTATAGATGCAGGTTTGTAATACACTTCAATGTAGTTTGCAAGGCAACATACCATGGAGAAATATAATGCTGACTCACTGAAAGGCTTGTAAAATAAGTAGTGATCCGAGTCCAACATTAAAATATAGCTCTATTAAACAGAGCAGGCGTTTGTGAAGAAGTTGAGGCAAACTCTGAAACTCAGTCCAAGTAGAAATACTTTTTTTTTCTTTTTCCTTTTTTTTCTAATTGGCCCATCAGTAGCCTAGCATGGACATCTATCTTCGCTGGCAGGCACAGAACTCATGGGTTTGAATGGGACTCCTAAGGGGAAGGCCTAAAGGAAATGTACAGTCCTTGTAACCATGAGACCTTTGACAGGATGTTGATCCTTGTTGCACAATACACTGCCGTTAGGATCAAAACAACATGAGGTTTTGGTTTGAAATCAATCATGGGAGGAAAATAATTGATGGCATGAGTTAAGACAGGATAAGAGGGAGGCCGGGGTAGGAGGAAGGAAGGGAAGGGACATTGAGTGATATGTTGACAATTTAAGACATAAGATACCATTTAGAAAATAAAACTATGTGCGATACCAAGTTTTTTGAGTACACAACCCCTCCACAGGAACATATGTATAAGCGTTCACACACACACACACACACACACACACACACACAAAGCTACTCTTTCTAAACATTTTCCTTGAGAGTGTGTTTAGAAAGTCATTTGTAACTCCCCCAGTATTAGCCGGGACATGCAGAGTGAGAATCACAGAGGGAAAAGCCTGTCTTGCAGTGACAGCACTTTCCAACACAATAAAGACTCAGTGCAAGATGCCAAAAAAAAACAAAAAAAAATGCTTGGCCGCATAATGTGTCTTCATTTTGAACTGGCGAGAAATGTATGTATATGAAGAATGGAGATATGAGAGAAGAATGTCTTTCTGGTGCAAATGAGGATTTTTTTTTTTTTTTTCCCCGGAAGAGGGAAGATTGCTCTATGCAATTCTGCACTAACTCTGTGCTAATTAAATTCACTGGCTTGTTCCTTCTTCCTAAAATACATCCCTTATTTTCTAACCTTGAAATTATTGCTCTTCTTTGCCTTCCAGTGACACAAATAAGAATAAAATGAAGGAGTATGGGAGTAAGCTCACACACAAGCTCTCTCTCTCTCTCTCTCTCTCTCTCTCTCCCTCTCTCTCGCACACGCACACACACACACACACACACGCACGCAAGATTGATCAAGAATCGGGTCTATAGTATGTGATGGATGTGTTTCTGTGTAATGTATGAATTGACATTTCTAGTGGAAAATGAGGATATGTACACATACACACACACACACACACACACACACACACACACTTGATGAATCAATTGTGAATTCATGATTGATCTAGTTTAGGCCGAAACTTTATGCTCTAATTGCTTGAGCAATCTCTGAAAGTCACATTTCATTTTCTAAACCGATACTGAATTGACTCCATTGTCATAATTATGTTGGATTTTTACAAGGGCATTCCTTGTTGCAAATGAAACCATCAATACAGTAACCTTGCTGTGCTCACTCAGTCCAAACATGAGCGCTGCTCAAATCAATGGGAATTTTTGAAAAAGTGCTCCTTTTGATATGTTTGAGAGAAGCACAAATTATGCATTGTCAGGACAGAACCAGGATGGAGGGAGACAGCGACTGTCTCAGAGACAGAGAATGAGCTGATCATTTACATTCATATTCATTTACACAGTATATCATTACTTCTCCTCTCTGAGTCGAGCTAGCTCTTACATGTACTGCACCAAATCAGGCACGTTTGCCAAAGAGTCTAGGATGGTGCTTTGATGTCGTTGACAAGGTCTGACCAAGTGTGGCCTTGCTCCTGCAATCACAAGTCATGTTTATTATCCCCCAATGAACAGACTGGATACAATTTCATTCAGATTATTTACTAACATACAAATCAGTCCAAGTTCAAGCTTTGAATGAAATATAATTTGGTAAATAGATAGAACAATTACTCTGTGCTAGACCTGTAAGTGTAGGGTTACCATGCTAGAATATCACTGAGTTTGTTTCAATAATCTTGTGTCATTCATATTGCATTCATTGTTTGGGTTAGGGTTTGCATGAATGCATGTTTTTGATAGGAATCTTCTTCTTCTGCTGCTATGGCACAATGACAAGCAGTGTTACCTTTTGGACAATTACTCCTGAACTATAAGGTCTCTATTTCTCCGGCAAAGTTGATCCAATCACAAAAAAAAATTGCACCAACAATCCAAAGCGTTCTAGACCAAACTTCAGATATACAGTATATTTGGGATGGAGCCCAAAATGTGACAAACCATTTGGCTTCACAGTGCCACCTTCAGGCCACCCTTGCAATATCAATTGTTTTTTTTAATTTCTCCCACAAAGTTGACTCTACCTAATTTTGCACACAGATTGAGCCGCCTACATCATGCCTCTTTCACAGATTGGACCCCACTATTGGCCGCTTGTGTCTATATTTCTTTTTATATTAAAATAAACTGGGCCAATTCACTAGAAGTATGTGTCAGCAGCATGAAACAATACATGTGTTATTCAGCAGTTTTGTTCTGTCGTGTAGCATGAAAGTTGTGTGTGTGCATTTGTGTGTGTGTGTGTGTGTGTGTGTGTGTGTGTGTGTGTGTGTGTGTGTGTGTGTACGTGTGTAAGTCCCATTGGCAGCATTGGTATCCTGACTATGAGCTAATAGACCTATCAGCCAGTCCCCCCAGGTTATACAAGACTGTGTAATTGAACCATTGAGAATTTCCCACTAACCTGTAACTACTAGATTTCTCACACAGACATACACACACATGCACACACACACAGAATCACACACACACACAGTATCAGCCCTATGGCCCCAGACACACAGCCACTCCAGCTTCTTGGTGGCTAAGCGCTTTTCTTCACACATCCTATCATCCCTCTGCCAATCCTCTCTCCATCCTCAAGCCTCTCCCCATTCCTCCAAATCCCTTAACTTCTCTCCTCCCGTCCCTCCGGCCTCCCATTTCACCAACACCACTTTGTCTTCTCAGACATCCATATCTGTCTTTGTTAAACGTAGTCATCCTCAGTCTCCAGACTTGTATCTTGTTATCATGGCTTGCAGTTGAAAGGAGAAAATAGCTGTTTTTTTTTGTTACTTATTCAACCAAACTGGTGAATTACTTATTACAGAAGTGTATTTGTGTGCATGCAGGTGTGTGATTATGTGTATTTATACAATTGTAGCCATTGTAGAAGTCCCCCGTCATGCATTTATCCTGCATCTACTGCAGAATTTTCTTTTTTCTTATTTTTTTCATGTAATACAGTTAATGCAAATTAGCATATTGTAATGCAAAACTCTAGGGCTGAGACCTCCTAGTTCCAACCACAACCCCCAGACACGCCTAAATCAAAACAAGTTTTATTACCATTGTCACTGTATTGAGAACAGCAGTCCCTGCAATGTGGTTCGATTGTGTGGCTACCAAGGTTGGGTGTAATTTTGAACCACACCACAGGGGGCAATCAGCATAATGGGCACTCAGCAGTAGAGCATGGGAACACCTTACCATACTGTAAGAATATGGCTACAAATTTCAGTGGGTCAGTGGGTAAGACTCAGTGTGGAGGCCTTTAATCAGCTGTCCGTACCTGTGTCAATGATGTCAGAGCATCATTTATGTCTACAGGATTTGTCCACCGCATAAAAATTGGTCTGGGACAACCTGAAGATGGCAGAAGATGGAAGATGGCTTAACTGTAACATAATCACACAATAAAAGAAGAATTGTAACATATTCAGAAGTGGGCCCTCTGGGAGCTTTAATAACATTTGAAACCAGATTTCCAAAATGCTATGCATTTCCATGTAGGAAAAATTATTTTATGCTCAAAAACAGTTTTGTAAGAAGCCAGCAAATGCCTGGTTAGAGTGTGCGTCAATCTTTTTCAACTGGTGGATGGCTCATTTTGGAGTGAGACTACTCTATTGTTTCCATTCGCAAATGATCAAATTGACATGGGTATATTTTCAATGTTATGTTCTTGCTCCAAACTTGTATCACTTTCCAGACGTCAGCCAGCAGCATGCACGTCTCATCCAATCAAATTATCCAGAAAGGCTGCCTCAGTTGCATATAGCCTGTCAGAGGCAATCAAAGACTGTCCTGCTTCCCTCATTTGGTTCAGTTTATGCATTCTGTGACTGGGGCCCTGTGATTTTTCTGGGGAAAAAAAAATTAAAACTACAATAAAGTAATTATGTCTCGCACAACTAATCAATGACCACTTTGAATGAGTTGATGACCAGTTATCAGCAGCAGGCATACAAGCCCTGCTGTGTGTTTCCACATGTGCCACAGAGTGTCTGTTTGTGTATTCTCCTGCACATGCTTTTGTGTATGCTCTGGTTTCAGAATGAGTTGTGTGAGTATGTGCCAAATGTATGTGTGTGTGTGTGTGTGTGTGTGCGTGCGTGCGTGCATGTGTGTATGTGCGTGCGTGCTTGTGTGTGTGTGTGTGTATGTGTGTGGGTGGGTGTGTTTGTGAGAAAAGACTGTAATCAACATGACTGTGTCAGACTAGTGTCACCCTGTCCACAGTGTCCATATTCATGCTCTCTGGTACTTAATGGGCATCTTGTGGCCAAACAGCACACACACACACACACACACACACACACACACACACACACACACACACACACTCACTCACTCACTCACTCACTCACTCACTCACACACACACTTGGACACAGCCACAGGAGTATTTTGCATGTCATTGTTATTCCATTTAGTTGCAGAGACAGCCACACCTTTTGTCTGCTCTTGTAAATACACACAACAAAGCACTTAGAAGATAACAGAATAACTTCTGAGACATTGCAGATGAGCATGATGTGATCCTTTCTGGACGTCAGTCACAGTTAGAGGATAGCTGTAAGCGAAATAGTGAAAGAAAGGGGAAACAGACAATAATCAACAACAGCCCACAACACTGATAACAGCTCTCAGCTTTTGTAACAGTATATGCTTTGTTCACAGCTGTTTTCTACTTGCATCAGTACAGATTCCATGGAGGTTTTTTAACATCAGGTATTACAAATTTACACAATCCTGACAGAGTAAAAGGGGATTTGACGTTGCATACATCAGCATTAGTCACTGTGTATTGCGACTATTGGGGTTAAGATGCGTCACAAACTGATATTTCCCAACCCAGACCTCTTCTGAATACATTAGCTCAGCTGTTTAAATGTTTTTGAAACACAGCTGTTGCCATCAGTGATAGCATTATAAATGTTCATTAACATTGTATAATTCTGAATTACACAGATTTAGTTTTTAAGGAGAAGACGCGCATGAACTTATGGTTAACCATTGCATATGACAGTACTAGTCACTGTGGGAACAGAAACTGTGGGGTCAAGAGTTATCAAATTCTTTCTTTAACCTGGACCAAATCTTGAATACATCAGTTCTTAGATATTGCAAAATATTTTGCACATAGTGACTTTTGAATAGGATCGATAGCTGTTTCTAATTATAAGGCATTCAAAATTCAAAAAAGGAAAAAGGTCTGGTTTGGAAAGGTTACAGCCATCTGTTCAGAATTTGTTACAAATTTATTACAAGGAGTTCTCAAGAATTTATACTGTTGATAATGACAAAGTGGCATTGGGCAATTGCATTTTTTCTCTCCCTCCTCCACAGGGAGGTCAGAGGTCAGGGTCAGTACAGAACAGAACAGAACAGAACAGAACAGAACAGAACAGAACAGAACAGAACAGCACCTGTAGCTGGAAGGGTTTTGTCTTGTTAAAGGACTTCAACAGGGCTGCTGACATGGGGGCTTGAACCTGGGTCCTCCGGTTGAAGGACAGTCTCCCAACTCACTATGCCTTTAAATTGTGGTAAAGCTCACCCTGCAATTCCTATGGATGCCTTCAATGTGTCATGAATACAGCATAGAAACCCTATTAGGAGGGGTTTATTTTCTTTTTCTCTTCCAAATGCCGCTAATTGTTTTGTAGTTCGTTGTCAACATTACCACATAAAGTGGCTTTGTTTGCCATTTCATTTGCTCATGACATGGTATATACTGTATGTTGTGTGTGAGTTCAGTTTTCACCCAGACACATGTTGACACATTTTTTAATTTTCCTTTAGTTGTGACTCCTTCTGTAAATGTATTTATGGCACATGTTGACACAAGCACTTTGCCTTGTGACGATTTCCACAATCATCCTCACCAGTCCCTGACCTCTTACACTCGATGCAACCAAAGATTAGTCAGCACCTCTGTTCCTGCCCCCATCACAGTGTTGACTGACTTGTCCTCATACTGACCTTTAATGAGTCACTATCCTTCCTATGACCTCATTCACCGTCCCCTGTCCTTTGACACCTAGTTAGGCCTGACCTCATCATGACCCAAAATACGGCACAGACACAGGCAAAGACTAATGACATTCAAGTCATTTAATCACTATTGGATGTAACCCAAAATAAAAACTCATTTGGAGAGTCTATTTCTTTCCTGAGAGCCCTGTGGTTCTTGTATTGTTTTATGGGGTCAGCTAATCTGGCACATTTGGAGATGAGCAATTATCCGTTGCTTGGCCTGGGTGTAATTGGGAGGGGGGGGGGGGGGGGGGGGGGGGTAAGGAGAGAGGGTCGGGAAAGGCCAAGTTATTTCTTGTGAGGTCATGGGGTCACTTGTTCACATCAGATTTGGGTCATAAAATATTTGATGTCTGAGGTGTGTTTGACTTAAATGAATGCCACAGAATGGTTGTGAAAATATGGTACCAATATCCCAGAGTCTATGTTCTATTCTTGTGTTTCTGTTCTTTTCTGAGTTGGAGACAAAGCTTGTGTGTGTGTGTGTGTGCATTTCTCTGTTTTGCACTAGGGGTTACAGGGAATGCTGCTTCTGAATATGTGACCCTACCACCGACACCAGTTTCTTTCCCCACCCACATATACAAACACACACACACACACTCCCTCCCACACACATACCCCCATAGCCCAGGCAGGGAAAGAAATGTGTGTGCTCTGTCAGGTTTTGTGTGTGTGGTGACAGGCGGACAGACAGGCCAATTACCCAGCAGTGGCACTTCCAGTCTGATCCTCCAGCAGATGGGTCACGGGGTGGCAGGGTAACCCAGGCTGGGTGCAACCCAAGGGGGATATAGAGGCGCACTCTGCCCCTTCTTTCTGTCAGGGTTAAAGCCCAGGCTGGAACAGCAAGGTCAGACACCCAACCCCCTTAATCTGCTTTAGAGGGAGCCAAGAGCGTGTGAACACACCTCAATACAACACAACACCTACACAAACACATATGGGAATAAATACAGTATATAAAATACGCACACACACTCAAGTGCATATGCACAGGCACATTCATGAGCATACATGGGGAAAGACACACACCCGTACATATAAGCCTGTGCGCACATGCATATAGACAGACGTACGTGTACACATGAAAAAGCGCATATGCATGTGACTAAATGTACACACACCTACACACACACACACACACACACACACACACACCAATGTGAGCAGCATGCTAAATCAGTCTTTTAACTTTACCATTGCCTTATGTCCTTCAGCCCTGTCCTCGCCAATCCCCTCTCCTCCTGCTCTCTCTCTCTCTCTCTCTCTCTCTCTCTCTCTCTCATTCAGCTCTCTCCCCCCCACTCATCCTCTTTTCCTTACTCTCATTCCTCCCTCCTCCTCATGTGCATTTCATCCTCCTATCCTCTTTCTCTTTCTCCTCTTCTCCTCCTTCCTCATCTTCATCCTCCCTCATCCCTCTTTTCTCTATGTAAAAGAGTGAGCAGGGGGCAAATGGGAGACTGAGGAGAATGGAGGGAGGAGAGGATGGGGTCTTTGGGATTTGTGTGTACGCCAGCCTGCCTATCTGTCTGTTTGTGCTGTACTGTGCGTGTCTGTAGTTCTCTGTCTGTCTATCTGTGTATGCGTTCCCTTTTGTCTGTTGCTGCCTGCCTTTACTGTCAGTGTGTGCAGTCCAGCAGCCCTAAAGCAGGGGGCCAGCTGAGGTCTAGCGCTACTTTGAGTCAAACATCGGAACATGCAGAGCAACAAGGCGATTCTAAATCACGCACCATTTGTCCCTCGCTTGCCAACAAGGTTAGTGCTATTTAAAAAAAAACATCTGAAAAAAAAAGATTGCTTGTGGCCCTGTGCCCCATACAAAAGGGAAAAGTTATATATTTTGGCCTGTTTTTTGATTGAAAACAAGTGCATTCCCTTGCCTAGTATTTTCTCCCAGGCAAACCTAGTGTACCACATTGTAATTGACTGCCTGGCCTCCCATTCTCCTTGACATACAGGGGAAGTAACTACCTCACCCTGTAAATGCTGCATTACTTTTTTGTCTGTTCTTTTTAGGTATAAACAGAGCCATTGATAGAGTTGTTGGCCATAGGTGCCATGTGTCTGCCCCCTCATAGCTTCAAATAGAGCTACTGATAGAAAGAGTTTTGCCAGTACATACTGAGTTTGCCATGTCACCTTTAATTTCACAGGATTTCATCCCAACATTAAAATATCAGTTTGTGTTGAATCATTTATTACTCAGCAGTGGCAATGGGGCAAGACTGTGGATCTAACATGATTGCCACTAAAAACTGTAATTGCACAATTTTTCAAAATATGCAGAAGGAATAAGTGTGTGCACCGGTCTTCTGTCTTATATCATCTATAACCAAGCCAACCTAGTGAAAATGAACTACAAAATGTCAAACAGTGCATGGATATGAATTGGAAGATAAATCAGTTTTAGCAACTTTCCAGGCACAATAATGCATGTGTACTGTACTCAAATTCAGAACAGAATTATTATCTCATGTGGGAAATACAGAAGATATGCCTCATATTTCTCTATCACTTCTTTATAAATTGGGCATAATTTACATAAGATGGATAAAAAAGAGTCAGGGAAATTTCACTCCATCAGTACTTAAATAGCCATCAAAACAGTGACAATGTGTGTGTGCGTGTGTGTGTGTGTGTGTGTGTGTGTGTGTGTCAATGAAAAATATTTTTTTCACTCATAATGTTGTAAACACACGCACACACACACACACACCAACACATTGCAATCAGCGAACACACCAGAAGCACCCCTGCCTGCCTTCTAAGTAAATAGACTGTCTAAGCGTATGTGCCGCATTGAGCTGATACTATAATTAGCTGCCTAATCATAATCATTGTTACATTTCTCCTGTTCACTTCCTGTGCAGGGGGAAATCTCAGTCCAATTTACGTCATTAAAATAATTGCCCAACACTTGCTAATGCACCAGCTAATGCCAACTTATGCCAATCTAGCCTCCCTGCTAGCTTTCATTAGCCATTGATTAGCCACTGATGCTAACTGAGCAAAACAGTGGGAGAAACACATCAAGGATTGCATGCTGGCACATACACAAAAAAATATGCACACTTCCACACAAGCACACATGCTATAAAACTGAAGTGTTTGAGCAGCAGGCTTAAGTTTATTTCCGCAGAGAAAATAAAACATAAAAACAGTAATAAATGGCACACAATGATAAATACAATAATCAAAAACAATTAGCTTATGAGAGCGTATCACTTCAAAACAAACAAAACAACACCAACAAATGATAAGCTAAGGCACAACTGCACTAGATAACAGAATCTAAATGCCTATAAAAATTGCATGGTGGAAAATTGAACAATAAGATCCATAAAATGGCAAGGGAACTAAAAAAAATGCTTTAAAGTGATTGAAACTTCACAGACAATGGCCCTAATATGTCGCTGTATATTTCAGATATCTTTGACAACTGCATTTATCATGAGCTCTCTTTTGGAAGGTGGACTTTAGTTTCTTCTTCCACTGATATTCAGCCTTTTCATCAGAGTTTCAGAGCAGAATGTATCTGTACCTCCTGTATCCAGGACTGAGTAGGTTAGCTTTGAATGATCTTGTTGATCTAGTTTTGCTAATCACTAATTTATCCTTAGCCTGTTCTCGTGACCTTTTCCTTCTGTTCTATGTGAAGAAGTCTGGGATACTTTCGACTGCACACTTTTCAATTCATGCACCCATCATAGTCCTTGCTCATATGCCCAATGCAATGGCAGCCAATACAGATTCCTTTCTCATTGAGAAAGTTATTCTTTTCCCTCTGGGCTTATAAGGAAGCTTCAGAATAACTGGTCTCCTGTTTGCAGGCACATCCAGGACTCATACGTACTGCATGTCTTCCATAGCATTGCCACACTCGCACAGGAGAAGTGCCTATAAGCTTGAAGGGGTTAACAATTTACAATTTCCATTTGGCAGACGCTTTTATCCAAAGCCATGTACACATGAGATTTTAATACAACACAAGCAAGGTTCTAGTCAGGAGAGAACAACAAGAGTAAGTCTCATAAAGCTAAGTTCTGCAGGCAGGACATAGGTGCTATGAGGCAGTGCTACGAGGCAGTGAATAGAGGCAATTCATAGAGTGCAAAGAGTGCATAGAGGCAGATAAAGAATTTTTTTAATTTTTTTTAATTTTATTTTTTTTTATGGTTACACAGTCCATCAGGTGAGAAGGTGTTCACTAAAGAGCTGGGTCTTTAGTCTTGTCTTAAAGATTGAGAGGGACTCTGCGGATCGAATGGAGTTTGGTAACTCGTTCCACCACCGAGGAACTACAGAAGAAAAGAGTTTGGCTAGGGACTTAGGGCCTGGTGGCAGCACCAGGTGCTGTTCCTTGGCAGAGCGAAGTGGGCTGGAGTGAGCGTAGACCTGAATGAGGGAGTTCAGGTAGGTCAGAGCCATTTTGGTTGCTGCTTTGTAGGCGAGCATCAAGGACTTGAACTTGATGCAGGCAGCAACTGGGAGCCAGTGGAGGGATATGGATAGCGGAGTGACATGTGCTCTTTCGGGCTGGTTGAAGACAAGACGCACCGCCGCGTCCTGGATCATCTGCAGAGGTTTGAGCGTACATACCGGGAGCCCTGCCAGTAAGGAGTTGCAGTAGTCAAGGCGTAATATTATAAACGCCTGTACTAGGAGTTGTGCTGCATGCTCAGACAGGTAGGGTCTGATCTTCCTGATGTTGTACAGGGCAAATCGGCATGACCGAGCAACAGAAGCCACATGCTCCTTAAAGGTTAGTTGGTCATCAATCATGACACCCAAGTTTCTGGCAGACTTTGCGGGAATGAGCTGAGCTGATTCGAGCTGGATACTCATCTGTTGTTGTACAGAGGTACTGGCTGGGATGACAAGGAGCTCAGTCTTTGACAGGTTAAGCTGAAGGTGGCGTTCCTTCATCCATGCCAAGATATCGGCGAGGCATGCCAATATCCATGCCGAGACCGTGGGGTTATCTGGCGGGAACAATAGGAGGAGCTGGGTATCGTCAGCATATGAATGGTATGAGAAGCCATGTGAGTGGATGACTGCACCAAGTGAGGTGCTGTATATTGAAAAGTCAAGGGGTCCAAGCACTGACCCTTGAGGTAACCCTGTGGACAAGCAGTGGTATTTAGACACTTCCCTTCTCCAAGACACTCTAAAGGATCTCCCTGAGAGGTAGGACTCCAGCCAGCAGATCCTGAGAAGCCAAGCTCAGCGAGTGTGGAGAGGAGGATTTGGTGGTTAACCATGTCAAAGGCAGCCGATAGGTCAAGCAACATTAAAACAGAGGACTGACTGGCAGCTCTAGCTGATCGCAGTGTTTCCACTACAGACAAGAGTGCAGTCTTGGTAGAGTGTCTGCATTTGAAGCCAGATTCGTTAGGATCATACAGGTTGTTCTCAGAAAGGAATTCAGAGTCTTGATTAAAGACTGTACGCTCCAAGTGTTCCAAGTGTCTTGGAAAGGAAGGTGAGGAGTGAAACCGGCCGGTAATTTTCAACCTGAGATGGGTTGAGTGTAGGTTTCTTTAGCAGCAGGGTAACCCGGGCTTGCTTAAAAGCAGTGGGGAACACACCCGTTGTAAGTGAGGAGTTGATGATGTGCGTGACTGCAGGGATAAGTGTGGGCGAAATGGCCTGCAGGAGGTTGGAGGGTATGGGGTCCAATGGACAGGTAGTGGGACGAGAGTCAAGCAGAAGTTTGGAGACTTGCTCCTTGGTAAGATGGTAAAATGAGAGGAGTTAGGACCTGTTAGCTGGCGGCAGCATACTGAGTTGGTCAAGCTCAGAGAATTGATTACTGATGGTAGAAACCTTATCAGTAAAGAAGGATGTGAAGAGGTCAGCAGTGAGCAAAGTTGAGGGTGGAGGTGGTGGAGGGTTGAGGAGTGAGTTAAAAGCTGAAAATAATTTCCTGAGCGTCTTTGGCGTTGTTGATTTTGTCCTGATAATAAGTGGTCATCGCACTTTTTAGATGGGAGGAGAATGCAGATAGGAGAGTCTGATAGTCACGGAAGTCAGTGGGATCTCTGGATTTGCGCCATTTTCTCTCAGCTGCTCTGAGCCCCATCCATTGATCTCTGATGACACCGGTGAGCCAAGGACTAGTGGGGGTTTTACGAGCAGGTTTGGATGAGAGTGGGCAGAGATTGTTTAGAGAGGCGGCTAGCAAGGAGCAGAGTGTGAATGAATGAATGAATGAACTTTATTTTGGTTGTTCACATAAAAAAAAAAAACTACATTTCTCGAGATTAAAATTATTATAACCAAAAAAGGGTTGGGCAGTGTCTGTAGCCTCATTGACATGGAGTGAGGAGAACTCATTATGAGGGGGTATGGTAGCCGAGACCTTATTGGAGAGCTGAGCCGGTGTGAGGGACCGGAGGTTTCGTCAGAAGGAGACCATTTGCAGTGGAACGTGAGGATGTTCCGGTAAGGAAACAGTGAATTGAATAAAGAAGTGGTCTGGCAGATGTAAGGGGGTGATAGTCACATTTGCCGTGGAGCAGTTTCGAGTCACAATCAGATCGAGTGTATTGCCCGCTTTGTGTGTGGGAGCGGTGGAGACCTGTTTGAGGTCAAATGAGGACAGAAGTGAAAGGAAGTCAGTCGCTTGGGGTTTGTCAAGATGGATATTCATGTCCCCCATGACAGTGGGGTGCCATCTTCAGGAATGGCTGAGAGTAGCATGTCCAGTTCAACTACAAAGTGCCCCAGTAGCCCTGGTAGGCGATATATGACAACGACAAATAGTTTGACAGGAGCGGTAACCATGATTGCATGGTATTCAAAGGATGAGTTATTGCTTAGAGGAGAAAGCTTAGTGAATTTCCAGTCTTTGGAAATGAGGGCACCCGTACCACCTCCATGCCCAACGGAACGAGGTGTGTGGGAGAAAGTAGAGTCAGCTGAAAGCGCAGCTGGTGTGGCTGTGTTTTCTGGACGGATACAGGTTTCGGTCAGGGCTAGTACCTAAATGTCAGATAGGTTTGCAAGTGCTTGGATAAATTCTGTTTTATTTACAGCAGACTGACAATTCCATAAGCCAAAGGAAAAAGCGGAGTGAGTAGCTGATGCTTTTCTGAGAGAGTAGTGGTTCTCAGGATTGTGCCGCCTTTTATGACTGATGCGTTTTTTTCGGTTACCCCGGATGACAGGGGCTGCGGTCAAATAGTCTTTTTTGCTTAGGAAGGTTCCTAACTGAGTGAAATGACCCAGAAGTACCTAAGTGGCAGCCATGATAAGAGCTGTTCGAATTCTCTAAATGGTGCTTCAGTGCTTCCTTACTTAGCTCCTTTAGCATAGGATACACTGGACCATCCATTACGAAAGGAAAGGAGATAATGCCGCCCCACAATTCCAAGCGACGCACCATTCGGCCGTTCACGAAAACAAACGATCATGACCGACAAGTTACGCAGATCATCATGCAAGTTACCGTTGCTTATTAATTATTTTCCATCTTATGCCATAACCTGCTAATGTGCTTATGAAAAAATGATCAAAGTGACGTTAATGTTGTAGCGTAACCTATGGTCAGTTTGCATTAGTTATTTCTTCATTCTGAGTGTTGTTGTATTGCCAGCCTTTAGGAATATCATTAATTAATTTTACTTCAGTCACAGATGCTGAAACCCTTGCCTTAATAAAGGCCTGTATCAGCCATAACAACTTCAAAGCACAATCAAGTCAACATTTCAAGGTGTTTACTGAGTTGTGTGGTGGTTCTTAAGCTATTATATGCATAGGTTTATGATCAGATCATAATCAGCATATTAACCATAACACAGAAGTCTGTCTTTCAAGAAAAAGGGATATGAGACGTTTTTAGCCAGATGATGTTTTTAATTCAACATGTTTGAAACTTAAGAATGATGATATGTACAGTAGTAGATTTGTAGGCCGAACATGTTATGCCTATCTTGCATGAATTTAACAATTATTTTCATACAATCATACTAATTGGGATTCATGTCGATAAATATGAGTGGACAGGAGGGTGAGCATGAGCAATCATTCTCAATGTGACAACCATTTTGTTTCTCTTTTGTGACTGGTAGCCTATATTCCTTTTTTATTTCATTTCCAACCTTGGTGATGAAGCAATATTTTTCACCGGGTTGTCCACGTTTATATAGCCTGCATGAAACAATACGGTAAGAACACATGAGGCAAAGTAGGCTATCTGATGCGCTTTTAGTAGTCCATCTTCGGAACATTGTAGTTTCTCCACGGCAGACCCACGTCATTAACATCCGCCGTCGTATAATTACGTAGCCTAGTGTAAGTGCAGTCGGATTCTCTTAGCACCGTGGTTGTCTTTTCCTAAGCCCTTATGAATTCTCCTTCACATCTTTCCTTGACCTCGTGACATTTTCCAACGAGGTCAAGGAAAAGTGGTTAGGAATAGGAGTTAGGACGCATTTTTTTGACTATTCGACCGCAGCCAGTGATATATTGGTAGCACATGGTGAGTGAGAAGGCAGGCCAAGAGAGTAAATAAGAGTAGCTTATCTGTGTCCTTGCTCAGTGGACTCGCACAGGTAGACTCGAAGGTCTTCACACAAGGACTGACATACAAGGGCTGACACTACAGCACAGCTTACGTGTTTAAATACCAGGAAATGCCACAGCTGTGCCCAGTCACAGCTCGTTACCAGGGCCGCCCCTTTCAGATTTCCACAACAAAGCAACAGATAGAGGGCGTGACCCGCGTCAGCTGACCCACCTATCGAAACTCAGAGAGTGAAACCAGGAAGTGCTCAGCCACAACAAAGCCTGACAACAGCCTAAGTCCAAATCTAACCCAGAAACAAAGATTCAAAACATTTACTGACCAACTGCTATCTACTATCTCCTATGTCCTAGATCTGAGCTTGTTCTGCTTTGGAGCTCAGTTCAATCTCTCTTTTTAAGAGTTTAGAGAAAATCATGATCGTTTTAAGAGTTTAGTGAAAATTTTGTGGGTTTGACATCCTCAGCCTTCACTGTCGGCTTCTCCATGTATGCAGCTGTGATCTTGAACTCATTCCCAAAGTGCTCTTGTAGCAGGTCTCTTGCCACAGCATAGCCTCTTTCTGGATCCATATGCTCTCTTGGTGGCAGACAATGAGAGTTCTTCTGTTGTACAAGGAGTGCTGTTTTCTCATGTTGGCTCTGCAGCAGGCTGTAGAGATCTCCTGATGTTTCAACATTGCCTCAGGAGGATCTTGTGTGATGATTATCCACTTGAGACTGGAAATAATCCTTCCCGAGTGTTGGCTTCCTATGTACCTGTTGAACTGATTACATAGCCATTTCAATCAATGAAGGCATACTGCTGTATACTGAAAGCACATCCTATTCTGTTGTGATGAGCTCTTTGCAGGAGCTCATATTCCTCGGCATGAGCGTTGAGAAGGTTAGAGATATTCTTATGTTCTGTTCCTTTCTTGAGATAGGATTCAGTTCCATCTGATGATGCATTGGAAACACTTGGATGATTAGCCTGTAGCATTGCTAACCTAGTAGTAGAGCTATTTTGGTGTCGAGCTCAAGTTGTTCCCTTCTCTTTCTAAACAGTTCTACAGGTTCCTTAAGATGTGCTTCTCTTTTAAGTGCAGCTCTTGCTACCTCTTGTTGGTAGAAGTTGGTAGAACCATTTGTTTCCTCATTTTAAAGTTGTCATTAGGTTCCACATAATTTCCACTGACATTTGCAATACTGTCAGCAGGAAGAGAAATGTCCATATTTGACAACCATTTGTTCAAATCACCAATCCAAGACTCACTGATAACGCTTTTGCCCTATACCATATTTCATGCCTTTCCCTTTCATCATCAGGCAATAAAACCATCAAAGAGTCGTGAGCTTCCTTTACTTCATCACACAGAATTTTACATTATTTTGTTTTCTTCATTCTTTTCTTCTTTTTCTGATTGGATGCTTTGTTTACTTTCAGCTCTCTCATTTTTTGTAACTTATCTATAGCTTTTCCATTAATGCTTTTGGGAATTGGTTTGACAAGCTGTTTTTTTTTTACAGTGTCCATGTCCACTTTACTTTCGCCCATGTTGGGTTCAACCTCAGCTGCTGCAGGCTCAGTAACACTTGACTCACTGCTAGGTACACCTGCCTCTGACTGCATCCCCCAATCAAATTAGCCACAAAACACATTAGGCCGACTACACAAAGCTCAGAACAGAGAAAAATGCTTTAGCAAATAATGCATTGGACTTATGTTCATAAAATATGTGTGCACACAACTTCACTGTGGCCATGTAATAGTCTGTGTGAATAGAGCTACACATAATTTATTGTTGGCTGCCATAGATAGTTCTACATCCCATTGTCTTCAGCTTGGCATCCTGCTGTCCACACTTGCCATCTTCAGTTTCCAATCAGCGTAGCAAAACACCCGGGAAAGCCTGTGAAACATTCCAGCAGCATGATGAGTCCAATGATGTGTGATGAATCCAGCGAAATACGATACTGATGAGTGAAGCTTTGATTAAGGTTTGACTTTCTATCCAAAGAAAAAACTGTTAATGATGCATATATCAATAAGCCAATGTCCAATACGTCCACTTTAAATTCAGTGCATTGTTTGTTATTAGTCCTGTTGCTGACAAACCAACATAACACTGGCACCAAACAAATCAAAATAGTACGACAGCATACAGCACAGAAGCGCAGCATGTTAAAATTGTGTGCCTCCTGCATGCAACACTGTTCTTGGAAGCTCATTTAAATGTACCTGTATCCTTACACTCCACCCAGTGTTCAAAGTAAAAAAATACACAATATATACAAGCAATAACAAATACATAAGCAACATAACAATATCAACAAAATATAAAGCAAACACATAATGGTTCCAACAGTATCAATGCACATAAAACAATTAAAAACACATAAATGTAATTTTACACTCTGGTAAACTCCATTAATTAGTAGTACAATCTAAATCGGCACACTGAAAAATGGGAAAAATACAGTTCATTCATACAGCAAAAGAACAATGTGCCACTAAAAAAGAAAATAACAAAATAACAGCCTATTCGTACAGTTGACTATCAGAGAATTGAAAAACATTCACTCACACTTGCAAACAATGAGTGGAAATTCTGTGTTGGTTGGAAAATGTACCTCAGTTCTCTGGTTATTGCCACTGATTATTGAGCCATGATACTGTTAATGTGCTATAAATAACACAGGTAGGCTTGTATCTGTCACAGAGATTTATAATAGTAGGAGTAATAACACATCTACATATACACATGGGCACAGACACGCATAGAGCGCACACACACACACATACAGTATCAATACAGCACACACACACACACACACACACACACACACACACACAGTGTCCACACAAAAAAAACTTTGCCATAAAAAGATTTTGCCATAAATTTCCTTCCATATATTTTGTGGAATCTTTTATTGAAACTTAAAATTCATTTGAATGGTCAAAGGGACTGTTGAAGGTCTTGGAAGTGTCCTCGCTGCATATTTGCAACATCATGGCCATGAGAAACCCAGGAGTTTTAAATTAATAACCATAAACTTTTCCAGTAATTCTGACCTAATCTATTTTTTCATGATACTTTCATCATACTCTTTTGTCAGTCCCTTAAGCTGAAAACTCTACTCTCATTGCCTTATTAGCTTAGGATACCCTGAACTCAGGCTCATGTCATTTCTGTCTGAGTCACTGTCCCAAAGTGGACAATGGCTCTGAATTAATAACTCCAGTACAGAGGGCCACAGTGTTGGGTTAATAAGAGAGCATGGAGGTTCTTGGGGGTGGTGTGTGTCTGTGTGTGTGTGTGTCTGTTTAGAGAAAGCCAGAGAGGGAGAGAGAGAGAGAGAGAAAGACAGAGAGAGCTGATAATGATATCTTGTGTAGGTCAGGGAAGAGAGTGGGAGGGAGACCCTAACCCTGAACATCTATTTGGAGGAACAAGTACTCCACTTGTGGTCAATTAACCTTGAGGGTTATTACTGTGTGGTCAGTTCAGACCCCCACACACGCATGCATGCACGCACGCACACGCACACACACACACAGAGAACGAGAGGACCCCTGGAACTAGGAAGAGAGTAATTTACTGAAGACAGGCCTAACCCCTTCGCCCTCACGCTGTCATTCTGGTTAACAGCAGCTGACAAACACACACACACACACACACACACTCACACACACACACACACACACACATACACACATATCATTCTGTCTTTCTCTCCCACACTGTGTGTCTCTCTTTCTCCTCTCTTCCTGTTTCCCCCAACACGCACGCACGCACACACACACACACACACACACAGATGATGTAGATATAAAAATGCAGGATCATGAATGATAATCAATAAAGATATCTTCTAACCCATGCATAGATTATCTTCCCTTCTCTCTCTCTCTCTCTCTCTCTCTCTCTCTCTCTTCCTCTCAGCTCTGTATTTATATCTTTCTTCGTGTATGTCTACTTATCTCTCTGAATTTACATGCAAGGTGAGAGAGACAAAGGTTTGTGAATATGAGAGAGAGAGAGAGAGAGAGAGAGAGAGAGAGAGAGAGAGAGAGAGAGAGAGGAATAAATGGAAAAGGAGAGTTACAGAGAGATGTACAGTATTCATTCTCCTGTCGTAACCCAGTGTCTCCCCTCCCTGACCTCTAGAACAGTGGTTCTCATAAAGGCTGCATATATTTATGTGAGCAGGGCCTTTTAAATGCCAACACTCTAGCAACCCTGATTTATGAGTTGGGGTTCTAACCTCACTTGTGTGTGCGTGTGTGTATCTGTGTGTGTGTGTGTGTGTGTGTGTGTTTCTCTACCAAGTGTGTGCATAATTGTGTGCCTGTGTTAATGCCTGCAAGTCTGTGCCTTTTTGCTTCCATGTGTATGTGTGTGTATGTCTCTGTGTGTGTGTGTGTGTGTGTGTGTGTGTGTGTGTGTGTGTGTGTGTCAACTGCGACCTTGAATGCACAGCATATCATTGTTAAGCACGGGTGGCCTGCGTTCACCTTTGCTGTAATCTGCAGCTTTACTCTGTGTGTGGCCAGGGACAGAGGACTGGGCAGAAAACGGTGTGTGTCTTTATTTGTGTGTGTATGTGTGTATGTGTGTGTGTGTGTGTGTGTGTGTGTGTGGACAGTGCGGTGGATGGACTAAGCGAATAAAGACAGTGTATTTATCGGATTTATTGGATGGCACTCACTTTGTGGAGGACAATACTCTCACACACCAAACCATAATAACATTGCAGACAACATAAACTAGAATTCACAATGTTCTATAAGGCCCATAAATGTGACAGTGCCAGTTGCAGTAGTCAAAATATGTATGCACCTCCTTCCCCCACATGTGATGTTAACACATGTGATGTGCGGGCCATGTTGTGACAGATCTAAGTGTCTGGCATCGATGCGGTCTAGTGCTGCTACAGTTCGTCAATATGTGTGCAACGGCAGCAGATGTTGTCTTCTTAGAGATCCAGGCTTTGTTCTAATGAGCACCAGATTCTAATTGATTACAATCAGCCCCAATGAGACAAATCAGCCCACCCCCAGCCCCGCACCCCGTCCCTCCGCCTGCCTCGAATCCCCTCCGAGGAAACGCAAGAGAGGCAGGGGCAGAGAGAACAGGTGGAGAGAAAGGGGAGAGAGAGGTGCGCAGACACAGAGAGAGACTGAAGGGAAAAAGCTAATGAGAATGGGGTGATCACTGGGGAGACGCACACAGCAGAATGAAGGGGAAAAGCAAAGGGAACAATATGTCTTGCTTGGATTATGCAGTTTCGTTTTGGCAACCATGCCAATAAAGTATAAACAAACAGAGAGAAATGAAGATGATAGAATGAGACAATAGGGGAGTTTGAAAGAGGGAGGGGAGAGAGAGAGTGACTGGAAAAGGAACACATAAACACAAAAATGCCCTCACAAATATAGAGGCGTGATATGAAGTAAATAAAAACACATTGCTTGCAGGAGAGAGATGAGAAGAGAGTGTGATGGGATATAACAAGGCTTAGGTTTTCAACTATCATCCCACAGCATCAACCTCTGATACTGCCATAGAGAAAATGGAGGGAAAAATAGCATTGAAGCTCACCTCTTCACCCCCCTCCTCTTCTCTCTCTCTTTTCTTCATTCTTCCTCTATAACTTTCCATGTGATCGGCCTTACTGGTGTGTGCATGTGTGTGTGTGTGTGTGTGGTGTGTGTGTGTGTGTGTGCGTGCATGCATGCGTGTGTATACTGTATGTGCTGACACATGGTTCTGTGAAGGAAGGCCAAGCGTTCCATCGATCTCTGAGAGACACTCTTCTCAGCGTCCTAGAGTAAATATATGATGAATGTGTGTGTGTGTGTGTGTGTGTGTGTGTGTGTGTGTGTGTGTGTGTTTATACATGGATCACTGCCTCGAACATTATTTTATCCCCCTCACAGCGTAGGATGCATGAGTGCAGCTGATATAAGTAAATTAAGACAATGTGTATAATACCACATCACACACGCCAGCCACACACACGTGCCCACACACGTGCACACACACACACACACACATAAGATGTGCGCCATTCTTTGTAGAGCTCATCAGAGCAAGCGTTGATGGCCCAGCTTCTTATAAGCTGATGCTGTTCTATTGTCATCATGTTCCAGTCAATCTCAGTCTATATTTCCTTTCTCTGCCTGGAGAGACGCACTAACTATACAGTAAATGTTCATCTCCTTGAGGTAAGGCAGAGTGGGAACAGTAGCTCACAGTAGAATTTGACCTGATATGTTATTTTGACTGTTATTTAACACATAGGACTGTGCTCATCACAACAACATGTGTTAAGTTGGCTCAATTCTGTGAGTAAAGATCGAGCTGCTTGGAAATTGCTGGCCATGCATGAATAAAAAAAAAAATAAAAGTTGCCACTGTTGCCTAGATGTTACCATATTTTCCTATTCGGGCAACTATTGCTTTCAGTTCCTGTCTTGTCCTCGTCGCAGTTGTACTTCCCCACCTGGGTTCTCAGCAGACTCCAGGGAGAGTCTGTGAAGAGACTTTGATGTAGCCGACAACTCAGTCAGTAATGAGGATGTTTATATTCTTCTGATCGGAGACCCTGTTTAGGAATAGAGAAATTGTGGGTCATGTTTGTTGATATCATTCAGCTACGCCACTACTGTGGATTAACGGGTGGGACACCGTCAACACTTGCTTTCAACTTTTTTTTTAATCAAACAATTAGTCATGAAGTTCAAACTTAGAGTGGAATATGGTCGGGCAAAATGATATATCTAATCCCTTCTAGCTAGAAGACTTTAAGGGAGGTTTACCTTGAAACGCTACTGCTCTCCTAACTCCTTCCTTGTTTCTACCCCCCCACCCCTCTCCTCCTCCATCCATCAATCTCTCCCTCCTTTCTGCCATTCCTCCCTTTCCCTTCATCTTTACCTGCCAGGATTTCCTAAGTCTCACACATAACAAATGTGATTTATGACAGTCCTGCACTCTTTTTGCTCTCTGTCTTTCCACTCCATCGTTTGCTCTCTTATTCTCTCTCTCCCCTTCTTGCTGTATTAACAAGAGATGAATAAAATATGTTGAGAGTCCTGATACCAGACTAAACAGCCACACACAGAGACACACACACACACACATCCTGGTTAGAGTAGTATTGTTGTGATGTCGACGCGTCGCTTAGAGCTTTGTTTCACGTAGCCAGGCGCTGGCTTCAAGTCTCCCATTCCTGTCCCGTATCCCATCTAGTGCATCGCCGCTGCACCACTCTGCCAGGAGAATCATAATGCACTCTGTCAGCCTCTGCCAGGAAGGGGCTTTGACTCTTTCTGCTATCTGAAACACACACAGGTGCAGTTGCACATGCACACAGAGAGACAGAGAGAGACTCAGGAGGACACACTGACATAGACACACGCACATGTGTGCACATGCACTGACATACATACAAATAGTCTTCCACATTCCTACATACATACAGGCACAGGCAGGCACACACACACGCACGCACACACACACACACACACACACACACACACACACACACTTGGCATGCAAGGTTGAACACATTTCAGTCTGTTCACGCCAGTATAAAACATTTGCTTGTCTGCTAGCCATCAGTCAATCAAGTTTTGGTGTGTGTGTGTGTGTGTGTGTGTGTGTGTGTGTGTGTGTGTGTGTGTGTTTTTCGCCCCATTTTCCATTGAGTTAACAGTCCTCAAGCTGAACTACATTCATAATATTCAACTTAAATAACCAGCCATTTCGCACCAAATTGAATCATCCAAGAAACCTTTTAGCGATTCCTTGTCATCACTGCCTTCACTCCTTGAATACAAAGCTTCATAATATGGGGGGGGGGGGCACAATCATTATCATTCCTCTCTCAGAATGAAACACTTTAAACACCTCCAGTAAGTTCTGTGCAGTATAAAGGAAGGATGGTTGATGTAGCAAAGAAAAGAAACAAGACAACAAGCAGGAGGGGAGAGTGAGAGGAAGAAACAGAGTGAGATGATATCGCTCTCTGTTTTAATGGACAGACAGCATTTTGCCTTTCTTCCAGTGTTATCCAATCTGATGGTGTAATTCAGTTTGTGTTGTAAGAAAATATTGAATCAATGTAGACTGCAGATAGAGAGAGAGAGAGAGAGAGAGAGAGAGAGACTCAGGTATTATAACACTGGACCACTGGACTTTTTTATTCAGCACTGCTGCTATACTATCTCTGGAGGCAATGGCCCAAATTAAACACACACACAACACTTCCACACTCACCCAGCCACACACACACACACACACACACACACACACACACACACACACACACACACACACACACACAAAATCACATCTGCAGACACACACAGGACAAAGATGAAATATAGTATGGGCCTTTCCATATTTGCAGATATACTTCAGACAGGCTAAGGCAAAGTAATTGAAAGCTTAATGTAACTCAAAGGATATTCAAGTGAGATTTAGTAGGTGCTAATTGATGCTTTCTAATAACAACAATATCTCTGACAACCACACCAATACCTCCATGAATGAGAGCTGTTACTTTAGTGCATTTTAAATCAGTGCTGCATTGCTTTTTTTTCGAGACAGATTCAGTTATTTTATTTGAATTGATTTAGCCAGTCGGTCATGATAAATCCAATTATGTGGTCACCAAAAGCACAAATCCTGCCTAAATGACTGCGCTGTTTTTCAGCAATACTCTGCTTCACAGTCATATAGTTACATTCACGCCTGGGAGCTACAAAGTACAAATGGACTCTTTCACTTCTGGCACCTGAACAGCTCCACTAGGTCAAGTGCCTCGTTCATGGGCACATCATCAATAGCTGTAGAGCAAGAGGAGCGCTTTACTCAGAGTTCTCTCACTCACATTTTCCCAGCCAATCTACAGCCAGCCAGACTACACAAGCAAACTTTTCTAAACACTAGGCAACTGCAAAGTTATGCTCATTTAGTGACACACAAGCATGTTTTTTTTTTTTTTGTCAATGCTGTGAAACACATATTGTTCTATTCAGCTGTATCAAATCTGATCACTTCTGTGCCTACTCTTTTCATTTGCCTTGCTGTATAATTCAGCATACATAGATGTAGCCAACGTTCCATTTTTTTTTTACTTGATGCACTGCATGCAATAGGACACTGCTGCATTATTGATCCTTTCCAGAGAAAATACTGTACTTGGGCACCATGTTTGCTGAAACAAGTCAAGTTTAAAGGAATAGTTCACCCAAAAAAGAAAATTCAGTCATTATCTACTCATCCCCATCCCGGTAGAATCGTGGGTGAAGTTTGTTAGTCCATACAACAGTCCCTGAGCTTCCCAGCAGAACTCCATAGCAGCTTTCTCCAAAATAGCTGAAGTTGCTGGAGACCTGTCTGCAGAGTTCAAAACGGAAAATAACCACAAAATGACTCTATACAGCTCATCCAGCATAATCCAACTCTCTTAAAGCCAAACAATCCCAAAGTGACTTGAAAACATGACATTTACACCATTATTTAGTTGAAATCATCACTCTAGCCATTCAAAAAAAAAAGTTCACATTTCTACTGGGATGGGAGTGAGTAGATAATGACTGAATTTTCATTTTTGGGTGAACTATTCCTTTAACATGAGAATATGTCCTTTCTGTTTTACTCTACAACCCCTTGAAAAACTAGGCAGAAATGTACACAACAGTGAATGCATGATGGGTGTTTTTTTTCAATTGTTTTGTGTCTGTACCCTTGTATCACTCCAGAGAGAGGGTCATTAGCAGTGGCTAATAGCTATTAACATGCAAGTAACAACTCATATAAACAAAAGCATTACATTCGCATTTCTCAGTGAAATCAGTTTTTGTTCTTGTTGGGTTTAGGTAATTAGGGGTGTTTTGAAGGGTTTTTGTATTAAAGTTTAGAGTTTGAGAGTTGTTTTTATTTCACAAATCCACTGAAGCAACGTTTGGGATACTCTTCAGAGACAATTGCACTCTGTACTGTACTCATGTGTGCCATTGTACTTCTTTTGCTTTGTACATGTGTATCTGTCTAGAAAATGTTTGATTAATAGCACAAATTGTGATACTTGTATAAGGACAGTGGGCAGCTCTTTCTGTATGTGTGTGTAAGAGTAGGAGTCAGAGCTGGACAGTCTGATCCCTGACTAGCTCTCACATAGATGTAAGTTAAATTGGGCATAGAATAGAGAGAGATCATTATCCTAATCACTAGAAGCTACGGGGTTATAGTTGTACAAGGGAAGCATGCTCTGAGATGTCTCTAGCTAATTCCAAGGCATCCAAAGACAGACACACACACTCAGGCATATGTGCAAACACACCCACACACACGCACACACACACACGCACACACACACACACACACACACACACACAGAGAGAGTACAACACAGAGCAGAACCTGCTCATCAGCTTAGAATAACCCAACGAACATAACAAGAAACATGACTACCAATTAGGTCTTTCTCTTTCTTCTCATTCACGCTTCCCCTATCTTTCCCATGTCTTTCTTTTCGTCTTTTTCCACCTGCTTTTTTTGCCCATAATTAGATGTTCCATAACAAGAGAACAACTCCTCAAGCTCAGCTATCTTAGAAGGAGCTAATTGGCGTTCTCCAATAACAACAGCGTCTTTGACAAGGACAGCAAATTCTCGAGGAATGCTATATGTTCTCAACTGCAATACATATAGTGTATTTTGAATCGTCCCCAATAGTGTAAACGGTTCTTAGGTGTAACACAGGCCTAAATAATACTATGTTTGACATGATTGTCTGGTGTAGGCTTCATTGATGCCATCACATTCTTTTGACAAACACACAGGTTGTCCTTTCTGAAGCGAATAGCGACTGACTCACGCAGAATTAAAAGGGATACAGAAGGTGATTCCCGGATTACCATGGTAATGTCTTTTGGCACAGCTAAGAGGGCTACCATTCAGTGTGTTGAATAATCTTGTCATGGAAGTGAGCAGTGATTCATGTGTGGAAAATGCTCACAACTCACAGCAGTTGGAATGCTCAACACAGCTGCCACTGGAATGTGAAGCCAAACTACAACACATCAGCTTTCTGAGTCACTTACTAATGCAATGCTAATTACCATAACAATATTAGTAAACATTCCATGGCAGCTATCTAAATTGTTCCTGGCAAGTGACAATTCAACTATGGTGATTTGGGTATGCATTTCTGCTCTATACAGACCTGGGTCAAATATGATTTGCAAATAATTCTAAACATTTGTTTTAATATGCTTGGAGTACCACTGTATAAGGATAGTTCAGATAATGTCAGCTAAACTGCCAGTCTCTTCTGGTAGTGAATGAATCTATCTATCTATCGATCTATCTATCTATCTATCTATCTATCTATTGCAAGTGTTGTAGGTTCATGACTATGTATATGCACTCATACACCCACACACACACACACACATACACACACACCAATGTACTCCATATCAACTAAATGCACATACTGTAAATACATTGAATCTTGTGGCTTGGCATGCATCCTCTTCACGTTTCTGAAACAAAATTTCTTTTTTCTGTCAAATCTCATTCGGTGTGTGTGTGTGTGTGTGTGTGTGTGTGTGTGTGTGTGCGTGTGTGTCTGAAGAAGCACATAAGAGCTCTTCACCTCTGCAAACCCTCTCCACATGTCAAAACCAAGGATCTGAGTTGTTTCCCCAGCATCCCTGATGAGTCTGGTAGCATTATGAGGCTATCACGCTGGAGAGCTGTGCAGAGACAGGGTCATTAGCACTGGCTAACAAACATGCATATGCCTCCACTCACATACTCAAAGCCACCAAATTTACATGGCATAATGAGATTCTTCATAACATGTCAAAGTAGGATTATTTTCCTGATGTATGAGAGAGCATGGCTGTTGGGTTTTAGTTTCAAGGGTTTTGTTTTCATTGCCACTTTTTTGTGGTGTTTGATTTCTGTCACTTTAGTTCACATGAAAATGAACAGAAATATTTAATCCATGCACAGTGTAGTTAAGGCTATGAGTCTACAGTAGACAGTCCAAATAAGGAACTGGATTACTGAAGAGTGGTTTGAAAACAGTAACTGAAAGTGAAAACCCACCCAACAGAATTCACACACAATATTATTATTCCAGTGTTTTTGAAGATTTCAGTCTTGGTTTCCTGTCCTTTTAGCAGTGTGCTTCCCTATTTACACTTTTTTTTTTTTTTTCTGACATCAATATATTTCACACGTATGAATTTTGAATGAATGTCTTGATCGTCTCCTTTAATGTCCGCAAATGTATGAGTGCTGAAAGATGTTTGCAAGAAGAAAACGCTGACAGGAATGAAACAAGTTCAAGTGAAATAAATAAATTATGGTCAGAAAGCCTGGACAATCTCATAGAATATTGATTAAATCCCCACTCCAATCAAATCAAGCCATTGCATATTTACCCAGAAGTTTGCATGTCCTGAAAGGTCCAATTAATTAATTTGGTGCAACAGAAACTTCCTCTGACAGGTTTAAATCCTTTTGTACACACGGATCAAAGCGATTTGAACCACGGATGCCAAAAAATCAGACTGAGGCTGGCAGGTGAGAGGAAGAGCAAAGAAAACGAGAATGAAAAGAAAACAGATGGGACAAGAACGACGGTGATAGAACTGCAAGGAAATGTAAATGCAGGAACTATCAATGGGTAATTACTTTGAACATCCATCTCTCTTACTCTCTTTCTGCTCCTCTCAGTGCTGCTTCCCTCCTTTTTACTGTCATTGATAGAGGTGTGGAATAGATCGAGTCCCAGTAGATGTCATCGCTCCATCGCCTTAGGCCAGATGATATTCCCTGCCAATCATGGAACACACACACACAGACACACACAGACACACACACATACAGATGCCATATATATGTATTCACACACACCAAGAAAATCACATTGCCCATTTCTTATACTTGGTAGTGCTTGTTACTTGTTCACTGGGTGCAAAGCCTTTAATATGTGCATCTTAAAGTTCCCCTTTCAATTCTGACAATACCTCTCCCTCTCTCAAACTGGTCAACAATACCAGTTTGAGAGACAATACCCCCCCCCCCACACACACACACACACACACACACCCACACACACACACACACACACACCCACCCACCCACACACACACACACCCATCTCCCCCCATGGCTCTCCAGCACCTATCACCACAGCTGAGCGACACCAACAGGCAATTACTGCCAAGTGAGAATGTGACACTTTTCACAAATCACTTAGCTGAGAGATTGCTTTTCTATATCCAGCCCAAGATTGTGTCTGGAGAAACCACCACCACTACACGAACACACAAACAAATACACAAACTTACACGCACACAGACAATGGTGAGCACATGCACATGCACATACACACGAGGACAAAACGGAACAAGGTATACATTTAGCACACCTGCAGCATTGTACAGGTTTCTACACTTGGCTCATCACCTTCTGATGTCTTTGGATTGCACATGCTCGTCTTTGTTTTTTTTCCTTGTTGGTGAGAGTAAAACAAACAAGCGACATGAACGATGACTTTCTTTGATCGTTGAAATCCTGGCATCGTACATCTTTATGAAGTGAACTGCAGACAGCTACAGCAGTGTTCTCATGCTTTATTGAGACAAACCGTAGTTCATGTACTCATCACTTTTTTAAATATTTTTATATGCAATTTTGAGTCTGCATAACAGGCTGAAAGTGTGTGATGGCAGCACTTCATATGCAGGGTGACAGACCATGTATATTAAAATTAGACTAAAACAATCGGAGCCTGTTCATTTGCCACCTGTTGCATTAATACTCCCAACCAAAGGCACCAATGTTTATTCAAGGTTATGTAATTTCCATTTGTTTATGAGGTAAATAATGACTATACTTGTGATGCTGTCATTTCAGTCAAGTGTCTCTGTAAGGGTGAAGGTTGAAGCCTTGTTCAGAACACAACAGATGCCTTGGGGCAGCCTTTTGATCTTTTCAGAAAAACTTGGCTTTAAAACAGTGGGATTCTCCATCCAGCCTCGGGCAGCCCTGATTAAACGAGCCCAGATGCCCAGTGAGAGATTCAAAGGGGTTGGGATGATTCAGCACTCCATGAGTCAAAACCTCTAAGTTTTGTTTGTTTATTTATTTACACAGTGATAAAACATAGAAGTGAAGTGATATAATGCAATGTTAAAGCATAGAAAGTACAGATTTCTTTTGCAAATGCATGCAGGTGAGATAAAAACAAATCAAAGGGCCTTGTATAAAACATTTCACCCAAAAACAAATGTTTTCTTAATTTCATCAACTCTTTCATTACACAGCCCCAAAATGGTCCTTATTCATATTCTAGACTCAACACTGAATCAACCAAGGAAAAGATCTTTAGCCTCTTGGCTAAACTTTCTCTCCTCATTTACTTTATTTTACCTTTTTGAACATTTTCTATTCTAATCACACCCAAAAATAGCAGACTTGGTCAGTCAGTGAGCTCTCTCAGAAAGTGACGGCTGTCCTCTTGTCATTCTTTCTGTGATATATCTTTTTTTCACCATCCCTTCATCTCCCATACCTATCAACCCCTCTTCACCCACAACCCCCACCCCCCTACCCCACCCTCACCTCACCCACTCCCCACCCTCTGCTTGTCTCTCTACTCGTGTCTCTCATCTGAGGGTTGTTTTCATCCCCACTCCTCCACCTCCAGCCCTCCATCCCCTCTGGGCCCCTGCTGAATTCTGGTAGAGATTGAAAGCAGGAGCTATGGGGAACTGACGTTCCCTTTCAATATTTAATATTTTAACATTTAATCCAAAGCGCTGCCATGTGCTCCCCCTCTCTCTGTCTGTTTCAACTCAGCAAAGAGTCCAGACACTGGTACCAGCATCCTCTTGCTGTCTTCATCTCTCTGTTTTGGCTGCTCACAGAGACTGGACAATCTCGCTAGTGCGCTCTCTCTTTCTTTCTCTTGCTCTTTCAGAATCCAAGGTTCCCATACCGACCACTAACTCTATGTGTCTTGCCATTATGGACTGTTATAAATAAACCAGTAGACATAATTTGGGTTTAAATATTGAAAGAGCAAACACCCCACATTTACACTTTTACACATACCCGGTTTCACAGACTATGCAACATTTCCATATTCATATCCTCTATAGCCTTTTCCCAAAATATATTTTTTCACATTATAACATGAAATCCAGCTATATTTTCAGCTCCTTATTTTTATGTTGCTAATTATTATTGTTCCCTGTTGTAATACCATTCAAGCTTCATTATAACAAGAGTTCTAAATTTATGAAATGAAATACTGCGCGAATAATAAAAGCAAAAACATTAATAAATGCACGTAATAAAAGTTTTAAGCTAATCACCTTTGAGAAATATAGTGGGTTGTTTGGATGGTTGGGAGAGAGGGATTACGATTCATTACCAATACCACCCACTCCCTCCCACAAATTGCTGGCAGTTAATAAAGAAAGACCTGAAGACAGAGAAGAGAATGCATAAGCAGGGAAAGAGAATTATATGAAGGAGGAAAATAAGAAAAAGTTGAAAGCACAGGGCAATATAACCTTCACTTTCAATTAATAGCATAGCGCCACCGTGCGACTTCTTTTGTGGCGACCATTTTGGTTTTTCGTCCTAGTAAGCATTTGATTAAATTCAGTTGATGATAAAAAATAAATGGCAAGTGAAATAAACCAATTAGCATGGTTTCCTCCTCAGGGTCAAACAGTTCTAGCTGATATTTGCTCATTATTCGTGCCATTCAGTTCAGCACAAAAAAATCTGTGATTCTTGTCATGAGTCTTGTCTGAATCATTACTCTCTTATAACCGAGGAAGGAGTGAAGGTCTGCTTGTTAAACAAGCTTATGTTCTGCTTCCCATTGCTGTGATCCATCTGCAGTACATAATCTACAAAAACAGAGGCAACAGCAGGGATGAGTGGATACATTTTGCTTTCTATTGTGATTTGAAATTTGTCCTGTTTGGTTGATTTTTGGTATTTGGATTTTTGGTGTCTAAAATCCAGTAGATGCTTTGACTTTGAAATGTACAGTATATACTTTCATTATTAATTTTCTCTACCATCTTAATCCTTTTCAGGGTCATGGTGGCTGTAGCCTATCCAGTATTGAGAATAAGCAGGGATATACTCTGGACAGGCCACCGTTTAACACAGATTCATTCCTATGAGCAATTTAGAATCTTAGATCCACCTGTGATTGGAATGTAGGAGGAAACCCACGTGGCAATGGAGAGAACATGTAAACTCCACACAGAAAAGGCCGGGGCCTGAACCTGGGTCTTTCTTGTGAGGCAAAGAGTATTTATGGACATTGTTTTCTGCACTTTGCTATTACCTCTAACAGTTAGAGCTGTGCTAGATTGACCAAATTTGTTACATCATATGATATAGTGTGTCATATTACAAAATTAAATCAATGACTTTTGAATGCCTTAATTAACAATTTGCTCGTCACATTATCCAGGTTAACACTTAAAGTGATAAGCTGCATGATTCTTGTTTTTCTTGATTTTGGCGTGATAAGTGGTCGTTGCTTTGGTGTTTTGCACACAATGAGGGCATTTGCCCAACACACTGTAATAATAGACCTTTTTCACAAACATGGCTGCCATTCCTCAGGGTATAGCTCGGTTCTCACCACTGCCAGCAATGTTAAAAAATCAACTTTCTGTCACCCATAACTCTGTCTGTGATCACTTATTTTGTGTTTCAGCATAATGTATAACACAATGCAGGTGTTGTCACTGACATATCTTTCTGTTTCTGTGGTCAAACAGCTGCGTAACTAACTGTGATCGAGGGTCACAAAATAGTAACTGGCTAACCAAGGCTAATGGTAATTATTCCTAAATGATTTACAAATGATAATGTAAAATAATTTTTAAAAAATGGGCATCATTTTGGCCCCTAGTTAAAGTTAAGTGATGTTTACAATGCTTATTAAAGTGTGAGAAACATTCTTTATCCCTTTGTTCAATCTCTTTAAATGATGATGGACATGAAGTAGTTTTTTTTTAACTGTGTGTGTATGCAAGCTATAATTTGGCTGCATTTTGATTGACGTAACACTTAGTGAGCTTAGTATATTAATAAGAATCAGTATGAGAATGAGTGAACACTGTATACACTGTAACACTGTTTGACTGCATAATCTATGTGTAGAAGAAACACGTTTTCAGAAGGCACAGTAAATAATTTTCTGATACACTTTTACATATTTTTTAAAGGTTAAACATATGAACATGCATATTTGCCCTAAAAACTTTTGAACACATCAGTACATGTATTGAGGGCAGGGGGTTTCAAATTTAAAATGCCTCTATCCTTTACCAATCTTTAAATTTAGTTACAAAGTTAACTTAAATCCAAAGTAACTTCTGACCAAGGGCACAGGCTAAGTCATCTCTCCCCTCTGGTGTCCTCTACATATCTATCCCATAGCTCCTTAGCCGGGTAGACTCCTGGTGTTTCTGTGTGTTTGTCCATTAATCTCTCGGTATGCTGACAGTTAGCTGTCTGCCTGAGATCCTAATGCATCATCTCTGTGTGGGGCTGGGACTGACACAGCCTGTTAGCCTCTCGTTTAATCGCTTCATTAGCAATTACTGCTGGATCCAGAGGACCAGCTTAGAAAGCCACTTCCAAAACCTCCAGCAAGGAACTCATTTTTGTCATTGTTTTTTTTGCTGTCAATTTGCAGTAATCAGTTATCCCTGTCCCATGTGATGATTTGTGAGGTGAATGTGAGTAGAAAGGGTCTTATCTGTGGATGGGTGTATCATTAGATCCAAGTTCTGAGAACATCTTGTCTGGTCTGTGGAACAAATGATTAAACCAAGAGTGGAGCCCTTTACACTGCAGGCCTATACTTTCTGCAGTGGTAGCCATTGCGTCAACTGTCCCAAGTTAGTACACAATTATTCTTGGGGATGAAAGCAAAAGTATAGAGGTAGTACAGTAAGCCTGCTGGCTACATTTATAAGTGTCAATGCAGACCTATTCACACCTGAGCACAGGAGCACAGTTTGTGATTACACTGTGTGAAGTGCATAGTGAATCTCCAGAACCTCCTTGTGTGACTCAGTTAAGTTCAATTGTAGGTATGCTGCATTTTACCCTATGCCAGGGCTTCTCAAACTCCAGACCGAGGTCCGGATCTGGACCGAGGTCCGGATTCGGAGCGAACTACAAATCAATCCGGACCAGACCTTGTGTCACATTAGTGTCCGAGGTGTTGTGTGATTGAACGTGCATTTACTTGTGTGTGCGAGGCCGCGAGCGCATGTGTGACACACATTGCAGAGCGTAAGTTAACCATCCTTGATTTTTACTTTCAAAGAGCCGCTTGTGTGTGTGTTTGTATGTGCCGCGCGCCCGTCGGATTAAAAAGCAACTATTTCCTATGGAAAGGCGCAGATTCTGTGCTCACCACCGGCTGCGCGGTGGATTGCGGATTTTTCCACAGTGGTTGGTCGCGCAAAGAGTTGAAAATTGTTCAACTTGAGCGGATAAAATCCGTGCGTCATGCGTCACTTCTGAAGAGAACAACTCAGCGTTACTTTGGTTGCCTGGCAACAAACAACACATTACCGCTCCACTTCGTTTCTGCCACTTTTTTCAAAGCGAGGCGGGTCGCCGATTGTGTTACTGCAGCAAATGTTCCCCACCATCAGAAGGTGGCCATTCATGTGCTCACCATTTTTGGTTCCACATATCGATGTGAATCTGGATTTTCCACGATGAACATTGTTAAAAACTCCTACAGCAGCAGTTTGACCAATGAACAATTGGGTCAGTGCCCAAGCGCCCAGGTTCAAGGCAAACAGTGCCATTTCTCCACTGATTCAAGCCACCATACTGTAGTATTGATGTGTGTACTTAAAGTTATGTTTAAGTTATGTTATGGACGTTATGGACGTTGATTTATGTCAGGCGTTTTACTGGCATTGTTCCAGACCTTTGAACTTGTGTAAAATTCATAAGTGGACCTTGTAACAACGCATTATGTAATAACACCGCATTATGTAATACCTCGACAAAATGTAATACATTTTCACTTCATTATGTAATAACACCTGCATTTTGTAATAATCTGACACATTTTGTAATACACAGCCTGAACGCAATATGTAATAAATTTCCCTGCATTTTGTAATAAATTATTACATATTGCGGTGGTTATTACAAAATACGGGAGTTGAACTTTTTTTTTGATGAAAATGTAATAATATTTTGCATTATGTAATAACCAACCAAAATGGATGTCTTCATTCATAAAAATCGTTATAACATTATAACAACAATGTTTATTTTATGCATTCTAGCCTGAATCATACTGACTCAAAATTAATTTTAAAAAGATACTATTAGTTCAGTAGATTAGTAGTATCTTTCATTGGTCAAAACTACATTAAGTGTCACTGTATTCCTTATCTTAATAGAAACTGTACTTGAGGGTTCATAGAGACATAGAAAGTAGTAGAAGTAGCCTACTGGTACACACAAATGTCAGGAGACACACACACACACACACACAAACACACACACTGCAATATGTAATAATTTTTTACAAAATGTGGGGAAATTTATTACATATTGCATTCAAGCTGTGTATTACAAAATGCGGGTGTTATTACATTATGAATTGAAAATGTATTACATTTTGTTGTGTTATTACATAATGCATTGTAAAAAGTTTGAGTAGCCCTGCCCTATGCCTCAGCATTTCTCACCAATCAGCATATGTTATTTACTTTTTGGTGTGGCCATATTTGATGACCAAAAGTTCCAAGTCCAAAAGCAAATTTCCCCAAAAAAATCCAATTCCCACTATTTTCACCCCCTAAATAATTACTATAATAACGTATTGGCATTAAATGACAAAATGTACTGGTTTTGTATTCTCTTGTGTTCACTCAGTAAAATTCTTCTGTGTGTGCATAATCAACCACCTGCAATGGACTCAAACAGGGTCTCAGTAACATGCTTCTCAGACCTTGGCCCAGGTATCTAGACTGAGACAGAAGGCATCTACTTCCCTCTAATCTGAGTGTGTATTTGTGTCTCCATGTATGCATAAGTGCGCGCAAATGTGTGTGTGCATGTGTCTGTATATATCAGCTTGTGTTGGCATGCCTCCTTGAATTTCTGTGCACTAGTGTCTCTGTGCATCCTTGTGTTTGTGTGTGTGTGTGTGTGTGTGTGTGTGTGTGGGGGGGGGGGGGGGTAAGTGTGAGAGAGACTCAGTGGGAAGTGGAGGTTATTTCGATGGAGCGCCGTTCATTTTTTCCCATAACACCCTTCAGCAGCCCCGGCCCATATTGACTTCCCAGACTCATCTATTCTCATTTATGAAATGATGTCAAAACTCCATGGCAACCACTCCAGCAGTAGCCCAGGGCTTGCTAACCAGATAGAGGCAGGAAAACAGAAGTACCGTATGCACACATGCGTGCACACACACACACACACACACACACACACACAGAAACACAGACCCATACACACAGCCATAACACTGTAACACTGATGGTCCATGACCGGTGTGTGGAGTTAGTTTTCTTTAGTTGAGGGATTAGTGTTGAAACAGTAAGGAAGAGGAGAGCAGAATATGGCTTCACTGACATCGCTCAGCAACAGCTATTTGGTACAGATTCATCTTTCCATATACACACCTCACAGTTCATTAAAGGTTATGAACATTTTACCTGCCTTTCTTTTTACAAGATATGTAAATGTGAAAAAAAATATTGGGTAACACTTTATAATAACCATCATTAATAAATGGTAAATTGATAGTTAATTAAACTTTAGTTAATAGTTATTTTACTGTTAACAAACAATGAAATGATCATTAATAATGTTTACTAATTATTAGTAATGCTATAATTTATGTTATTTTATCTTTCGTTTGTGTAATATAAAATCATTTGTTTATAAATTATATATTGTATCATAGCTTTTTACCCTTTTTACCGTCTCTTATCAGCTATGATACAATATATAATTTATAAACAAATGATTTTATATTACACAAACTAATGATAAAATAACATAAATTATAGCATTACTAATAATTAGTAAACATTATTAATGATCATTTCATTGTTTGTTAACAGTAAAATAACTATTAACTAAAGTTTAATTAACTATCAATTTACCATTTATTAATGATGGTTATTATAAAGTGTTACCAAATATTGTTTAAATGAGCAACAGAAGTTCAGGTAGGAAACTCTAGCTAGCTTCAGCTGCTTGGACTAACCCAGCGCGCCTCTACAAGTGAACCAAACAACATTCACACACCTAAATGTGAAGCCTTTTAAATGACACATACTCACTCACTGTTTAGCTCGCCATGCAGACTGCCACTCTGCTGCTGTCTGCTGTCATGAGTCTCGCTGCTTTGTTCTCGCTGTGTTTTGCTTGTGCTCAAGATGTATTGCTTTGAGCTAGATGAAGGATCTCGGAGGCAGAGATGCTATTTGGATACTCAAATACAAAACCCGGATATAGAGCTTGAAATAACAACACCGATCCACCTCTATCCAAACCCGTAGTCGGAGCTCTCATCTGGCAAATAAAAGTCAGCTCGTACCGCCTCAGAAGGCTTGTCAAAGAAAGAGCTGTGTTTGTGCTGCTCCTCCTGCTGCTGACGTCACTGCTGCTGCCGCGACTCCCGAAACGAGAGTCCAAACGGCTCACGGCCTTTCATGATATTTAGACCTCACTTTTTACTTAAGCTGTCAGCAGTCAATGAAATGAGCTCTCTTTGGTTATTATCAGTGATGCAAGCAAGTGAATGTGGTGAAAATGGCACAGAAACTGAGGAGCAAGATTCAGGGAGCTAGCAACCCATAGTTTGAGTGGTGTGTCCTCGCTTTTACTTTGAGGCTTTTTTTTTTTGTATAAACCTCTGTCCACTGTCACTTTGTGTCTATTTTTCTTGAGAGACACATGTGAGAGCATCATACCTTAAGTTCATCTTTGGCCTTGTTCGATTTCTTCAGGCTTCTCCCCTGCATTGCTCAGTTTATAACCAATCACAACACTGCAGAGGAATGTCTTGGGGAGGATTTAGATGACGGAGAGAGCAGCACACTGGGCTCTGAAACTACTTTTGACAGGTTAGACCAAAGTGTAAATGTACAGTTAGTCGCACTGTCCAGTTTTTAAATTCTTAGTTGGCTTATGGTTGATTGTAGGCTTACTGTAACACATCCAAATCGTAGAGGCTGCAATTATTTGCTTGGATTTCTGGATTTCTGAACAAGGTGTTTTAGTGCTCTGGGTGGTCCATGAATTAAAACCTTTCATCATACTCAAACTCAGTAAATCCTGTACACTGACATCTATTTTTTTTTTTTAACAAAATCACTCATTCAGTTTTAAAGTAAAAAAAAAAAAAACTATGACAAGAAAAACTTGCAGCTTGCAATTGCAATATTCTGTCAAATAATCACAATTAGATTTTTTTGTCAATATCTTTCAGCTCTATGCCTGCAGTTCATCAAATCAACAATTAAAGTCCTGACTTATGCCCTGAAAACTAAACATTGTGTGCATATTTTACTGTAAACTACAATCATCATTGGCAGTCAAAGTAAAGATGCAAGTGGTAGCTTTTTGGTAGTAATGCTTCTTTTCTTCCACGGCCTTAATCTTTATCTACGGCGATTTTTCAAGAGCATCATCTGTCATGATGCTTTTGGGAAACAATGCACAATGTACTTTAAGAACATCTTATGCTTACAATGCTTTTGGGAAACACAGCCCTGTTCCTAAACATTGTATTTACATAAGGAAAGCCCAGGCTTTATTTGAACACCTTCTTCTTCCACATTTTTTTCCGGCCAGCTTTGGACTCTCCATGTGTTTCACAGCAGTCAACACATAACACAGTTATCAAGTTAAAACTAGAAAACATCAGAGTTGCTCCCTGATAGCACAACTATATTTATTTTTTCCATATATTTCAGCCTTTGAAGGCTTGTAAATATTCCCCATTACATTCCTGTTGTAATTAATGAAACATCGTAATTAAGGGATGTAAACACCAAGTCATGGTTTGATATGGAAACAAGGAAATCATATTTGCATTTATGTGCAATTATTTTTTCCCTTTCACCATGGTTTCATCTTCATATCACAGCCCAGTGTTTTTGAAAAAATTAGAAAAATATGATGGAGAAAAAAAATATTAATATGTTAAAAACCTTATTACAGTAATCAGCAAGGCAGAGTTGGGGACATTTTCCCCAACGAATCATTTGCATAATTCAATTTCTAGTACACTATCAAAACCCAGTATGCGTTTAATGCCTTAGCAAAAATAGTAATATTTTTAAGTCACTGAAATAAAATTATATTTTTACCCCTCTTTGCCCTTTCTGCTGTTGCCACAATCTCCAGAGTGTTTGTAAGGGGACCATTTTCTATCATGTTGCTGCTGGTAGGCTACATGAATTTCCAGTTAAAATGGACTCATTTCAATTAAGTTAATTAATAAAGTCAACTTTTTCCTCAGTCCTGCCAAACATATTGATTGTCACTCTGGAAAAAATTGTGTCATTAAGTAGTCCAGTCTCGGCATCCACTGTCAAAACAAGGACAAGCCATGCTTAATACCCAGCCTCCGTACTCTGTACTTTATCTTGGCCAAGATAAAGTACTGCTGTGCCTTGAAGGCCTAATTTTTTAGGTGGACATGTTATATTTTCTTATTTAGGTCTGTCAGAACACAAGTATTTATCTGGTAGTTCACTAAAAGCAGACACTGAGCTTGATGGTCTTTTGCGGAACAGATCTGACAGCTGATTGTTTGCTTTAAACAATATGGATTGTTTCACATTCCAAACACATGCAGGTCAGGTGAACTGAAGACTCTAAAACTGCCCATATGTGTAAATGTGATGTATATGATGTATATGATTATGTATATGATGTAGTATAAATATATGATGTATGGTATATAGTGATGTATGTATGTGATGGTATGTAAAGCCCTTTGAGATATGCTTGTGATAAAGGGCTATGGAAAAAAAACACATACACATACACCCCCCCCCCCCTCTCTCTCTCACACACACACACACACACACACACACACACACACACATTTCCACCCACACAGCTTCCCTTGTGCATCATTCCTTTGGCAACATAAGTAACAGGTAGGTAGGGACATCCTGCTGAAGAAGATGGACAGAGAATGGCCTAGGAAATCAATTGTGTTCCTTATCTCTCTCTCTCTCTCTCTCTCTTTCAAATTCACATTCCATTGGGTTTTATTGGTGAGAAATACTATAGCACTTTACCAAAGCAAATTCAATGTATATATGGTAATAATAAAGTTTGCTTAAACCAAAATTATAGTGATAATGATGACAGAACAATGAGACAATCAAACAATCATTACATTGTGTACACCCTTCAATGCCACTTATTTCCCTTTAATTACTTTATGTTTCATTAATCAGATTGAAGACATTCTCACATTAAATTGAATGACAGCTCCCAATTCATGGACTGACAGTACAGTGGTAACCTCTGTAAATGTTCCCTCACCCACATGCCAACCTTCATTAGTATTAGTATTTCCGGATTTTTATTTTTAACAATTCTTCCTGAGGGTGGAGCAACAGTGCAGCAAACTTCAAGTGGAACATACTATATGACTATGGGCCCTGTTTTCATGCCAGCGCAGGTCAAGCTAAGTGCTAAGTGGTCATTTTGATAGGCGCAAGTAAATTCTTCCCCACCTGTGCTCAAGTGGTAATTCCGTGGCTCGCCATGACACCACTTGCGCCAAAATGGGCGGGGAAGCGCATTAGAGGGGAGTGTCAATACAAATCAGGTGGTGCAGTGCAACTTTGGTATCAAAAATTGCACTTTTACACAAAACTGCACCTCCGCCTACTCAGACCACATGTTCTCCTGGCTCCTGGCATTCTGTGATATTTTTATAGCTTCAGATGGAGAAGGCGCACCCACAGACAAAAATCAAAAATCACATAAACCCCTTTTATGTATGTTATGCTTGCCTGTTTCACTTTGATATAAATTCTTCAACCAGTGCATGCACAGTTTACATTCACATCAAAAATGCAATTATAATGTGATTAAAGCAATAATGCCAGTAAGGCAAAGTCTGTGCTGCGTTAGAAGTAGAGATTCTTACAATATCTGTCATCCACAGCTGCTTGTAGGATTTATGTGGGCCAAAAAATCCCTATAGCCATCCAAAGGCAGGCAGTATGTGCCTTCCATCTGCAGCCCATAATTTGAGGGAGGTGGTCAAAGCAATATGCAGTTGCATACACCTCATCCAATGGGAGTACCTTGCACCATGCTCTTGCAGAATAGGTACACAAACTTATGCACACCAAACTGGTTGGCTATAACTTGGTATTCTGCACAGCTTCCAAGTTTATATTGAGTGACATCCTGGGGACACCGTAGTTCCCACAGCTCCTTGAAAGAACTTCAGGACATTCTAGAGTTCTCCCTCCACTCTATGTCACTGAACTCCAGTTCAGTGACGTACGTATAAACAGGATTATTATGATGATTATTATTATGGGTTTATGTGTTTACATGCGGTCATCATCAGACTCTTGCCTTGACTATTGCATTGGCAATAGTGACATTATTGTGCGCACATAAACATAGCCAATACAGACTAACTGAATGCAACTTTTATTAAGTAAAACAAACTACGGTAACTGACAAAATACTGGAAACACATTTAATTGTACTAGACTAGACAAAGGCAGTTATATCTGCACATATGGTTATCATGTGAATCATTGTCTTCCAACATACTGTCGATGCACATCATTACACAAGGAAAACAGGGTGAGAGGGATTTCAAAATCTCCAGAAACGTGAATTCAACTTAAAAAGGGACATCATCTGCCCTTGGCCGCATATTTGGGGTGTCGAATATTCATGCCATCAGTTTCCCCTTGAGAGAGACCGGGCTGGACTCTCCTCATCCATTACGGAACTGTCAATGCACCATAGTGGGCAGTACACTGCTGTTAGGGGGAATGAGAGGAGCTTTTTTTGATTGGCCATGATTGACGCCAGCCCCAACCACACCTACTGATAATTTATTCCTCCTAATCCAATCCCTTTTACAACTGTGCCGCTGGTGCAGCACTGGTGCGCTAATGCCTCTGGTCACAGAATTAACAAAAAATTGTTGGTCACGCCCAAGTGAGCTAGAGCCATGAACTCGCACCAGCACCTGCGCTGGTGCCTTGATTCACAAAAATAGGGCTCTATATTTGTATGCAGCCGATACCCAATTTTTGAATGTGGTCTGAAGCTGAAAGTAGTTTATGTTTGCGTTGCTTAAGAAAATTGAAGTGTAATTCCAGCTGCGGTGGAATCTGAAATTTGCAAAGAGACTTTTTTGCATCAGCAGTTCTAAGTGTATAGGCCATCCAGTACATACTCAAATTGCACAGATTTTAAATAACAAACCACTTTAGCAAACTTCATGAAAGAGTGTAGTGACAGTGGAAAGGGCAAAGGGGGATAAAAACTATAATTACTCACTGACTTAAAAATATTAATATATGTGCAAAGAAAATCAGTCAATCATATGTCAAGTACTCCCAAGTCTCTTTTTTTCTCTCCTTTTAACTTTCTGCCTTTAATTTTCTCCAACTCTCTGCCTGCCCTTAGTCCACATTTCCTGTCTCTCCCTCTGTACACTGCCACCTCCTCCATCATTTTTTTTTACTACTTTATCCATTTGTTCCCTTTTTTTCTTATCTCTTCATCTCTATTGCCCCTCACCATTTCCTCCCACAGTTGCTGTAATGTACTGAAAATCTCCAAAGCTGATGACCTAGTGGCAGCTGTGAGGATTAAACTCATATCGGTGTGTGTGTTAGTGTGTGTGTGTGTGCGCGTTTGTGTGTGTATTTGTGTATGTATGCATATGTCTCCAAAAATGTGTGTGTGTGTGTGTGTGTGTGTGTGTGTGTGCGTGCGTGTGTGTGAGAGAGAGTGGTGTGTGTGTATGCGAGTGTGTTGTAAACCATAGGGGGATTAGGCTGTTATTGATCGAAGGCGGACACAGTATTTACTGGGATAACTTGCAAAGCCCCGTCATCATAACTGTCTGAGACAGCCGTCCAACTTAATGAAAGCACTTCCCAAATGTCAAGTGGTTAACACCAGGCTGTAAGGCAGCCATACAAAACACACACACACACACACACACACACACACGGAGATACATAGACATACACATAGCTATCAGTGTAATCATCAGCCACCTTTAACACCCCCACCTCCAAGACAGGCATATTAGTAATATAAGCATTTGACCCATGACACTATGCACACACACACACACACACACACACACAAGCACAAGCACACATACACACACTTGAAAATTAATAGGATTGGCCCAAGCAAAAGATTGGGAATAGTCATAGTGTTAAACATCCACCTACATCAAACAAGCTTTTTGAAAGAAGGATAATTAAGTAATGACACACATTTGCTATTCCTAATCTAATTAAATAATAAAAAAAATATTTGTGTATCTGTGAAAGTAAGGTAATTCTAACAGCTAAAATTAGGTTAAATATGCATTATTCATTTTGCCTTTGTAAATACAGAAAAAGGCTTTTCACAAATGGCAATTCTTTTTTTTTATTTGGATTTTGAAGGCTTGGAATTTGTCATCACTCAGAAACAGGGTGGTACAGAAGATAACATAATGGTGGATGAACATCAACTAAGGATATGATACTGGTAGGTTAGTTGTAATCTCTGCAGGCTGTCCGGTTAACAGGGAGTCAAGATACATAAAAACACACATGAGGCTGTAGGCACTCTAAGTGTAGACTGATTCTCTCAATTTAGAGATGTTTGGTTAAATATACACTACAGTTGTATTTGGCGGTACAGGTTATGCTCTCTAGGATGTTCCCCATTTGAATCTAAGCAACATGCTAAAGATTCAGCAGGGAGTGCAATCAAACCCCCCAAAACAAAATGGTGATGCTGCTCGCTTGAATCTTGCTGAGATTCAGTGGGAAGCACATGACCTCCCCAAAACAGCAGTAACCTGTAACCTGGTACTGAGTGTACCTAGATTATGTGTAGCAATAGCATGTTGCAATTCCCCTTGAATGTTTCTAATTCCCTTATTTGAGATGTGAAAGCTCAGCAGCATGCTCAGGAACATGCTACGTGCCCTCAAATGGCAAGATACACTTACAATAAATGCACTTCGCGTATACATCATGTTCAAATTCCACTGAAATGCTTCCCATGCCCTTCTCATTTGAGGCATGATAGCTCAGCAGCATGCCAAGTGCCCTGAAATGGACATACAGAATGATACGCACTTGCCACACTGCCTGGTGTATAAGAGCGCACTTGATTTATTATGCAGGGCTCATGGGGCTTTGCGCAGCCTAAACAGTGCATACCATAATTGTCCTAAGCAATGTGCATTGTAAAAAGTGTTACATGCAAACAAAACTGGCTCCTTCTTACCTTGCAAGGTGGGGAGCCCAATACTTGTAATATCCCACCCTTGGTGCTCAATGACGAAAGTTTGGGGTGCCCTGATATGATGGACAGCAAAGTGACCAAGGAATATCACAAGAACATTGGTGTGATTTAAAGGGGGAACTCACAACAGTCAAGGTGATCAGAATTTGTCTAGACATGTTCCCAGATAAACAGAGTGAACTGGGGAGACTGGGGGAGGAGATTCTTGAGACTGTCTTACGCGCGGGCCACACCGCCTGCCTGAGCGGCACGTGTGTGTCGCAGAACCTGTTGCTTTTCATTTCGGCGCCCATGTTAACAGGTTAGAGCAGCCACACAGCCCGGGTGAGCAGCACGGCTCAGGTGCGCCGCGGCTCAGCAAAAATAGACAGTGAAAATGATCTGTTGATAGTCATATTGACATCATACCAGCAACATTACACCTTTCAGTACAGTTCCAATGTCTATATCTGTCGAATATGTCACAGACATGAAAAAATATAATTTTTTTTTTTTTACTCAACACTTTCTGTTTCCGTTTCAAATTAAAAGCCCTCTAGTGTTTCTGTGGACAGAATCCCTTCATTTGTTAACACAAGGCTTCTATTGTTAAATATTTGCAGGACCGTGTTGTAGAAAATTCAGTGACTTGCACGGCTGAATTAGTAGAGTACCGGCTTTTAATTGTGGAAATACGGTAGTCATAGCAGAGACCCCACGTAGGCTATAATTATATTATGTTAAGAAGTTAAAAGAACATCAGGTGAAGGGCAGTATTTTTCCAGTGTGCTCTCTCTCTCTCTCTCTCTGAACGAGGGTAAACAAAAAAAAATGACATTTATAATGACATGAAATGAAACAATCTATGGCCATTATCAAAGGCAAACTCAATGTAGAAAGATAGGGCTGGAAGGCAGCGCCGCAGCAGCAAAGCTGTCTGTGTGGACACCACAGGCGTGCGAGCCGCAGCAGTTCAGTGATGTAGCCGTCACGCACAGGTAGAGGTAGGCGGTGTGGTCCGGGCGTAATGCTGGAATCACGGCAGACACGGAGTGGCACCGAAGTGTAGCCCTCTTCCTTTCGCGATCTGCAGCGTGCATACTTTTGAAAATTGGGTCTGTTTTTGAATAGCTACAAAAACATGTATAGGTTTGCTATTTAATTTATTTAGGCCTATGTTTTTCCCATGGCACAGCCGAGGTCAGTTAGTCAGTCAGACACCTGTCCCTTCATTAGATGTCGCTTCGTGAGATTGCCTCTAGAGGGCGTCTTTGACTAAGAGTTGGCCTTTCGCCTGTGGGCTAAATGCCACATTCAGTCCCACACACTGATAAATGCCACGTTGAGTCCCATACAGTGAGCCCCACTCTCCGCTGATTTACCCACCGATTTGCAGACATGCTGCCCACAGGTGGTCCCATAGCAGTGGCGTAAGGTAGTTACGACGGGCCCCAGTGCACACTATTATGACGGGCCCTAGTGCACGCAGTTACTAGTTATGAAGCACACACACACACACACACACACACACACACACACACACATATATATATTTTACCAACAATGTATTGGATTTTACAGTCGAATGAGTTACTTAGGTTATTGTATTGGGAGAGTAGAGAGGTCAAAGAGAAAGCTAGCAGAACCATGGATAGCGCTCTGACACGTGGTAACGTAAACAGACAGTCAAAGTGCTGAAACGTGAAAACAAGCATCAGCGCCTGAGCGCAGAGGAGCTGTCTATTTCACTGTGGTGCTGAAATGGCCGCTGACTTTAACAAAAGGCATTTTTTGGTGCAATAACCTGTTAAATAGGGGCACGGCAGCCCATCAGATAGCCCAGATCCCCTTGAAAAAGCACTTGTACTCATCTATTTGAATGGCATTCGACGAGCCTTGCGTTGAGCAAAATCCTCGACAATGTCCTTAATGTTCAACTCCCGGGCTCTGATGCTTTCAATGGACAGGATAGCCAGCCCATTCAGCCTCTCCTGCCCCATGCTGCTCCTCAGGTAGGTCTTAATGAGTTTCAATTTGGAAAAGGATCGCTCTTGAGTAGTATCTATAATCACTGAAAAAAATGGTGCTTGGTTTATTTTAGCCGTAATGTCCCGTTGAACTCGCTGTGACAAAATATATATTAGCTCATTCTGGATGGAGGGCTGAGGTATTTAACTGACCCCTCGGGCCGTTTGATCAACTCTTGCAGCACAGGGTCATAGCTTGCCAGCAGCTCGATAATGGCAAGGAAATTCCCACTGTTTGGCTGTCCCAATATGTCTCTATGCCCCCGGAACGCTAGGTTGCAAGTAGCCATTCACTATGCGTTCCAGCACCTGTCTTCAAAAGAGTGCCGCGTTACGCACGTCTCTCTCCAACTGTGCCATGGAGTTTCCACTGTTCATACACCACACAGGCTCCAACATGTAACTGAGAGAACTCATGGAGTTAACTTTTTTCTGACAAATGCCCCCAATCTCTGACTCCCTTCACCCATGCATTGTTATAGAAGGGTGAACTGCGGTCTCCAAATAGCCAGCATGGCTCACAGTACACACAATCCAATTTTGGAGAGTAGAAAAGCCAGCTGCGTGGCAGTTTGATACCAGCTTTTGTAGATGTATATGATAAAACCCTTCAGAAACGATTATGTTGATTTCTTGGGAAAAGACCACTAGGTTTATAAGACCCCATAGTTATGATATAACATTTTACAGCAGCATCTAAAACATTTTCATCAAAATGCCCCCTATCTGTAGGGTAAGGCTGCAGTGGCTGTGGCTTGTCCTCCTGCTCCTGTTCTGTATCACTGACTGGCGTCACCTCAACCTGGTCCTGGCCTCTGTCATCTCCAGTAGGCATTCCTACTAGGGCCGGGCCACTTGGGGTGCTGACTGCAACTGAACTGCCTCGTTCTGACTCTGTCTCTGACTGGTTAGGCCTGCAACCAAGAATATGGAAATGTGTTGTAAAATGATCAGTATTTCATCCCTTTTTTTCCCATTGAAATCAATGGGGAAACACTTATATCAGCCGCTTTGTTGCATTTTGTGTCATGCTGAGCAATCATAACACTTTGCATTTTCTTGCGGAAATGCATCTCTAGTTATCATTATCATTTGATCATTATGAACAGCTAGCTAGCTAACATAAACCGTGCTTGACACCCGTTTGACCGTACGCACGAAAGGGTTATCTAATGCTACCTAGCATCTACTTGGCTATTAGCTAGCTTACCATAATAATTTATAAGCTGGCTATCCACCTGGTAGCGACCATAATTTACCCAACTTGTAGCCTAGTAAGCCTACCATAATGTATGTATAACTTTTCTTGAAATTTATATCTAATAGCCTAACGTTACGATTATTTAGGACTAGCGTTATATCTAGCTTGCTATCCTAACGTTACCTGCTGCATGAGGGCACTGAGGGCAGCGATGTTGATGCCAGCCAAACTGCTGCTTTGCTGCTAGGAGGGGGCAGGGGGTCGTCTGTGGGCTGGCGACTGTTTATTAAAAATCCAAAAGAATCTAATTTAGGGAGCTTTGCTACCTTCTCCTCCTGTTCTTTTATCTCTTGTCTTTTCTTACTGCCGCTTTTATGTTTGAAAGGCATGACTGCTCGCTCGGCTTGCAGATGTGCTCAGCTTGTCAGTCTTGACATTCAGATTTTGCGCCTAAACTAGCTATAGCGTATCATCTCGTCACATGATCAAATAGGGACTTGACATTGGACAACAACATACATATTACCCAGCAATCATCATTGCATATCTGTATATGACAAAAATACCAAAGAAAATAAAAAATATTCATTTAATTGAATAGTTATTTTTTTTATAGTTTATTTATAGTTTTATAGTTTATGTAGAATAAGCATATAATTTTGTTATAGATTGCTACCGACTATTTTACCCAAAAAAATAAAAACCATGACAGAGATGGGTTTGCCTTTTCGAGGGCATATATAGCAAATGGCACCCTTTTTAATTTAACGTGAGTTCTTCATTGAACACAGGCGTGTTTCAGAGGTGGCAATCTGAATCACTCGCAAGGGCCCGTTCTCTGCCCACCACATTGTTGGAGGGCCTGCTCTCTCTACGGGCCCCCCTACCCCCCAACCGCACTGTCTATATTTACGCCCCTGTCCCATAGGCTTTCCTACTGATTGCCTGATCACAAGTCAAAACCCTGGCTGATAAAAATCCTAAACAAATAAACGTGACTGCTTTGATAGACGAGTCTGTGAAGAAAGGGAGGAAGATAGAAGATATACAGTAAATCCCTGATGTGGAAAAGACCAGTGAGCTGTCAGCATTGTGTCTACAAGGACAACAGTAAAACAGATGGTGGCTTTGGTGGCTAGGTGCACAATGTAAGTAGCCTACATCCTGTTTCCACGGGGTGTTCTCCATCTGTAATGCAGGAGGGCTGCTGGCCGGCGCGGAGAACTATGCTTCTGATGTTAACGGCCCAACTGCGACTCACGAGTAAAACCGCTGTACTTGGCTGCTACGCGTCCTGTGTGATTCCAGCCTAAGGGTGAGGTGTGTTGTTGTCCATGGCAAGAGATTGCAGTAGTGTCTTTGTGTGGTACTTGAGGCAATCTCATTGGCCAGTGGTTCTCAATCCTGGTCCTCAAGTACCACAGCCAGGGGTAGAACTTAAAGTCACAATGCAATGAATAATTACTTTCCACCTTTTTTTTGGATGAGTTTTGTTCATAGTACTGCTGCTGGTGTTGTTTACTTTAGCTAGCCATTTCTGTCAGTGAGCTAATGAGCTGCCAGTCTGTAACACTGTCATGAGTTCCGAAAGGCAGGCTAAGATTGTGACAAGCCCTTGGATTTTAGGTTGTAACCAAAAATGCATTCGATTGAGAATCTGCTGCCCAATCTCACTCGCCATCTGGGCTAGTGTTCTCTTTTCTGGACTTGCCAGCTCCCAAAATCACTCGCCTCGGGTGAGCAGGCAAGTTTAATTTCATGCCCTGACCAGAGCCCTGCTGGTTTTTACTCTAGCCAACTAATCAGGGACTGATTTACACCTGGGATGCCAGGTGAATGCAATTAACTAGCTGGAAGAACAGCAAAACAGCAGGGCTATGACACTCATGGATCAGGATTGAAAACTACTGTCGTAGGCCTTTTAACAAGTAGGTAAAAGTAACAAAAAAAGAAGAAAAAGAAAAAAGTTTCTTCGTTGTTTTATTGTCCACATATTTAATTCTATGCCCTATCTCGGCCCCCACACACCCGCCCACCCATCCAAATTTTCTAGACATGTCAGTGCTCTGTTGTTCTCACAATTCATTATTCTCTTCTGTTTCAAAGAGAATTGAAAATTAACTTCAGAACTCCATTCAAAGAACATCAAACGCTTACTCTGCAATGTGATTACAAATTATCTGGTTTCAATTCTGTACCTCGCCCCAACAAATTTATCATTTTAATATATTACGTTCTCCATACTCTAAACAGTAGGTGCCTCTGTACTCAGGTGTCATGTTGGATAAGGAAACTTATATTTGAACAATCAAAGAGGTCCAATCATTTCCTGAGAAACTCATTTGCTGTGATCAGTCTTCCATTGCTGCCTCCTCTTTGCTTCCACACGTGTTTACACAATTTAGTGGAGCACTTTCCATAGCCCATCACAATTAGGAGAGGAAAGGAAAATCCTGGGCTGACCCCCCCAGAGATGGTGAGTGGAGAGAAGGAATGGAAGGCAAATTGAAATGATTTCAATGCTTATTATTATTGTCCTGATTGTAGTGCTTGCCATTTTATAATGCCACTGTCGTTTTTTTGCTGTGAAAGTGCCCCGTTTTTTGTTAATTGCCTTGGCATCGCTCAGGCAGAGCATTGCCAATAAAGCACCTTGAAATTGAAAAGTGAATTGGAACTGAATGGAGGGAGGGGATTCTCTCTCTCTGCCTCTCTCTGTCTCTGTCTCTCTCTCTTTTTCTGCAGCTGGTAAGGCAGGATTAGGCTTGGCACAGAAAGAGACCAAAGGGACTGTGTGTGTGCGTGTGTGTGTGTGTGTGTGTGTGTGTGTGCGTGTGCGTGTGCGTGTGTTTATGCCAACACTGTCCTGGAGTCAGGGCACAGAGGTTTTTTAGGGGGCTCAATTAGTTCAGCCCAAACACAAATCCGGACTCTTCCACATTCCAGGTCTATCTGGGATGAGGTGGGAAAAACACTAAAGCTCTGGCCACAACTCGGAAAACCTCAAAGTCCCTCTCCTCTCCCGCTTATCCCTGAGAATCCCTGCACACGGGAGGCTGAGGGGAGCCGATCACAGCTGGAATCCCACGCTCAGCTACCACACTGGGTTTTCTGATGTCACTCTGGTTTGTTCCGGGTGAAAGGGGATTTGGCCCTGTGTCTACTGTTGCCAGGTTTGTTTGAATTGTTGTAGACGGAGGAACAGCGGAGGAGTAATTCCAATGTTTGTATCTCTACAGAGAAGGCCACAGTGGAGGAAAGCGAGTAAAGGCCATGTTACATGAGTTACTTTTTGCAAACAACTATGACGGCCATGATGTAGGCTACGTATTAAGCCAGTGTTCCAGGGCAATTGTGCTTGCAACTGTGACTTACAGTATTATTTCGGGAAGGTTTTGTCCCCCTATCTTATCAACTGCTGTAGGCAGTATTGACTATCTCTATAGCTGCTGTCAGTGTACATACTGTACATAGGCAATACTCTGACTGTTGAAATTGCCATGTAAGCGCCTTTAATACACCTGGATTTCTTCTCAATCTTTTGATTTATTAGGGCATATAAATGCCTTAGTCAGATTTCTTTCGACTTTTTCTGCGCATGTCTGCCACCAGATGCAGTAATCTGGATGTTGTATTTTCAAAGCAAACAAAATGGTGCAGTGCAGTGGACTGATGTGTTACTTCGAACCATGTAAACCTTGTAATCAAAATATTGCCTTAAGCTGATTACTCCCAGTACTCGGGGTATTGGTGTGCATGTAAACGTATTCGCTGAGTGAGGAGAAGGGTAATCCAGATATAACTAGTTAAATTTTGAATTACATTGCTCCTGAAAGACAGACAACAGTATATTGGTAAATTATTGGTAAATGCAATTAACTACCTGGAAGGATATAGCAGGTTTTTACAAGTTTTTAGCAATCTCACATACTTTCTCACACACTTATTTTCCCAGCAAGTTGCCTATGTGCCAAAACAAGGGCGGTGAAGATGGATAATGTTTCCCCCACTTAGGATGGAATTTGGCAAATAAAAAAAAACAAGACTAAGAGTCTAACAGCCTGTGACATTGAACAGTGGCCCCGGGAAACTCCGGGAAGGTCGGCAGTAAGCCCTCGGCGTGCCGAAACCTCCATGCTTGTCTGTGTCTCTCTCTCCGCCGACAGAACAGAGGGCTTCAGGTGGACTGAGTTCGCGCATATGCATCGAAATAAATGGCGATATGATATAATTGTATAGATTCTACTTTAGCTTCAGCTTACATGCATGATATTAGTCAGCCTGCGTCAGCCTGCTTACTGTGTGGGAGAAACATGAGTGACAGACATTCGCGTTTATAGGGCTGGCCCCGCTGTTGCGGTCCAGCCAAAAAAGTGTGAAACAATAATATAATGGGCTGTAAAGAACAAAAGAAAGATAGATAGATAGATAGATAGATAGATAGATAGATAGATACACACACACACACACACACATGCACTCATGCAGTAAACATGATACATCATAACAGAACTATTTGACGTCAACTGGAGTCCAAAAAGTTTTGTAGAGGGAGTCCTCTTTGAGTTTTACTGAGTGAATTTTGCTAAGTAGAGCAGAGAGAGAGAGAGAGAGGGTTGGTGTATGTGCATCGGCGTGTCTGTGTTTGGAGGCTCAGGAGTTGAGTATAGAGAGATAGAAAGAGCTAGTCCTGGCTTCGGGTCTTACCTTAATCCTTTCCACACATTTTTCAAAGCGCTTCTCCAAGACACCTAAAGAAGCAGAGGGGCATCCTTTTGTCAAAGGCAGATTAACCTTATATAAACAGGTTTCAGAAAGGAGGAGAATGGGCTGAACCAGAGGGGGGGAAAAGTAACATTTTCAAATAACTTTGGAAACGGACCAGAGTGGAATGAAAGAAAAATGAAATGATAGATGGAGTTACAAAGCTGGATGGAGAGAGAAGATTGAAAGACGGGAGAATTTTGATCGGGGGGTTAGAGAGAGAGAGAGAGAGAGAGAGAGAGAGAGAGAGAGAGAGAGAGAGAGAGAGAGAGAGAGAGAGAGAGCTTTGGTCTGGTTGGGATTGCAGCCAGGGGAGCAGCTCAGAGGAGTAAGCTGCTTCCCGATGAGTGAAAGGAGTCACACACACACAGGCACAGGAAAGGAATGTGTGAAAGGACACAATACCCGCCATGTTTTAGTCACCCAGCAAATAGAAGGGCCAGTAGATCACACCACCACTGAACTCTGGAGGGCTTGACAACTCTGGAGGGCTTGAGAGAGAGAGAGAGAAAGAGAGCGAGAGAGAGACAAAGCGAGAGAGAGAGAGGGACAAAGAGAGAGAGAGAGGGACAAAGCGGGAGAAAATGTTAGATATCAGGTATTGGCAATGTTTGATAATCAGCACTGGCACTTTTCTTATCAGTTGTGATAATTCTGTCTCCCAACGCCAGAGACAATGGAGGCGATTGTATTCCTAATCTGATGATACATGGGGAAACAACAGAAAATGTATTGCAAAAAAATGGTCAATAATGCTGTGGCAATACCCAAGATCATGAGCAGTTATGTTACATTATTATTACAAGTTACATCATTATTTGTAAAGGCCCCTTGAAAAAGACGCAGAGGCAATGAAGGTTTTGGGTCTGCATTTATTTATTTATTTGGTTATTTATTTTATTTATTTATATTAGTGGTCTTCTGTATCTCAGTGGATGGAACATGAACACTGCCAGGGTGTGAGGTTTGCTTCCCACTGGGGCCTCCCATGCTAAAAAATATATGCACTCATGCTGCTGCAAGGCACTTGGGATTAGCATATCTACCAAATGGCATATATTATATTGTTTACTATGCTTACAGTATATGCAAACATACCACCAGTGTGTGAGTGGGTTTTGCCCACATTGCGTCACACCAGTAAAGGCTGCTGTGGAAACACTGTCGCTTCTTACAAAGAATCAAGAGCCATTAACATGTTAACAGTGCTTCACCGCCTGCAGAGCCTGTCTGACAAATCAGCTGAGCTCTGAGGAATTAGTCTCAAGTCATGCTCATATGTTTCCCATTTCTTCTCTTGATGATCAATAACAAGGACAAACCGTAAGTTCCGTAAGTGGCATTGGAGGAATGAATTCTTCAGTATTGAGGTATTCACTGTATGTTTAGGCATGCAGGATGACATTTTTACTGCCTTTTCTGATAGACTCCAGACATGGACAAAAATACGTTTCAAATATGTGAACTAGTCATGGTGCGCTTGATGTATTTTCTAATGGATTCTTTTACTTTCTTGTATTACTTATTCTCCTTTTAAGGGACAGTTGAATGGCAAGGTAGTCGATATAATTGTCAAATAATAGTATGCCCTGGTGAAGATCTGATATGGCTAAAATGAATAGTTGATTGACTTGAACTTTACTCATTGTAATTATGATTTTCTGACTTTCTGACTTTTTTTTTGGATTTAGGGGAAGCTATCTTCTGTGCTACCTGTTTTGTTTAAAGAACACTTTTGAACACATTTGATTTTGTTTTGATTTTGTTCTCATACAGCACAAACTTCTTGCCTCATATCAACCCTATTTTCTTCAGATTGGCTGTAGAATGAAGCCTTGTCTTGGAACATTCTTTGCCATGCTGGCAAAAGATCAAGACTAAACTCCCAGGAATGCAAGTCTCAGGACTTGCAGAGTGCATTAGTTCTAACCCAAAGTGGTGTGTGTCCATAGAGGGTTAGTTTTAAATGACTGTGTCAGCTGGGATCTTGCCCTCAGGATACAATAACTCCAAATGTGAAACTCACTGAACTGGATGAAGGAACTTGATGCCATTCTCTAATGTGCAAAGGTACACAAAATGTACACACAAGCAAGTATGTGCACACATCCACACACAAACATACATGCATATACTCACACACACACACACACGCACACGCACACACACACACACACACACACAGTATATGTGACAGGAATACCCATGGGGAAGCATATGGATGGAATTCATCCTGCATGCAGCTATGAAGTGAAATGAATGGGAAAGATAATTCCTGGGAAAAGGTCATCGACTCTTGGAATGCAGGAAGATGAGGAGGAGGAGGAGCAAGTGAGATGAGAGCACACACACACACGCACACACACACCCACACAGGAAGGACTGCTGTCAGGACTCTCCGCGCAATTCGTCACGCCTCTGCGCAGCGGCGTTCCATAATTGATTTAAACACACAGAGGCAATTACTTTAATTCCATCCATCATGTGCGATGGGAGCTCCAATAGCCCATTAGCGCTGTCATATATTTACTCTTTAATGGCTTGTTCATAAAAACACAGACGTAAATTCTCTTTGTGGTGACACGACCCTTCTCTCCCCCTCTGTCTCATTCACACACATTGTCTGCCTCTGTTTTTTTTTTGTTTTTTTTTGCTTGATGTTCTCTGTCTCTTTTGCTCTATTTGTCCACTCATTCTGCGGTTCTCTCTATCTCTCATTTTTTGCTATCCATTTCTTTTAATCTGTCAACACTGGAGTACAGTCAACTTCTGTCTCTCTCTCTGTTTTTCCTTGCCTTTTGCTCTGTATTGCTGTCTCATTCGTTCTTTCTCTTTATTCACCTCGGTCCATCTGTCTGATAACCTGAGCACAGCTGAGTTCATACATTTTAACTTGGACTCTCTTGCCCCCTGCATTGTCTGACTCAAGAGTGACGACCCTCTGCTGCACTGTTGACTCAACTCAAACTAAAGTAACAAAGGCACTAAGTATTGTTATTATTAGAATCGGGATGCACGTGCGTGCGTGTGTTTGTTTGTGTTTAATAAATCTGATTTAAACACACACCGCTAATTGCTGCCTGCTAGATGAAGCTTTTCTTATGAGATTTCCATTTATCCATCCCACGCACAATGGACTGATCCAAACGTGTTTGTTAACTGCCAAATCATCTATGTGTCTGTGTCTGTGCATGTACGTGCATGTGCCATTGTGTTTGTGTATGTGTCTGTGTGTGTGTGTGTGTGTGTGTGTATCCTATGCAGCCTGCAGCCCTGCATTCATTAAATTTGTTACCTGGGGGTCTATAACTCACATTAGAGCTCTGCTAATTAACAAACATAAATACCCCTTTCTTTCTTTATCTTGTCTTTCATATTCCTCTATCTCATGCTGTCATTACGCGCAGAGAGCAGGGAGAGTGAAAGAGAGTTTGGCAACCCGGCTGAATCTTCAAAGAGAGGCGGCACGAGAAAGAGAGGGGTGAAAGAGACAAGACAGATCGAGAGCGATGAAAAAAGCAGACAAAAGTCATGAGCGTAAATTCCTGGGGCGAGAAACAGAGAGTGCGACGGCGTGACCTATCCCTTATAGTAAAGATGGATGGAGCGAGGGAAGGAGGGGAGAGACAGAGGGAGAGAGGGACTAACATAGAAGGATGGATGATGCGAGAGGTCTGTGGCTTGTTGAAGTATTCATGAGAGGTGCAGGGAGCAGAAAGTGGAGGAGAGCGAGAGACAGGCATTGTTTTTACTCTAAGGTTGACAACAGAATTATTTCAATTGATCGCAAAGCAGTTCAAGCAAATCGTCACTTTTTATAACACTAGAAGTAGCACATTCAACTGCTATACTCTCTTCAGCAATGGAACAAATCCACTCATATATTGGAAAAGCGGCAGCTCAGAGGTTAAAAAAGGAAATAAAACATCCCAGGTCTGAATGTGTGGAACTGTACTGTATGTGAAGCAGGGTGTTGCTGAGAAAAATAACATGCTCAGTCAACTTTCCCTGGATAAATTGAGTTTAGGAAAAAAATAAATCACAGCAGTTGCAAAGGAAAAGTAAAATAATAGCTGGATGTGCTGGCTGCTCATTGGGTCAAGACACATACCATAATATACCATATCTGGGCCTATATTCCTGTCATTCCCTAAGAATAGTAGAATAGAACATAATAGTACATACTAGAAAAAAGTCAGTGAATAAAGGAACAGACAGCAACATACAGATGTCACCATTCACTGTGTTGTTTAGCCTTGGTGAAGAACAACAATACTGCTCATCAATACTTCTTGTTAAGAACACAGGTGGGACCCAAACGCAGGACACGGACAGGGTGGTGTGGGTGTTGTAAGGGAGGAGCGGGGCTTGGTGTGAGCGTGGGATGAGGGGAAGCGTGGCAGGCAGGGGTAGCTTGGAGGCTAGGAGGTTGCTGGCAGGCAGGCAGGGAGACAAGCAGGCGGGTGATGGTCCTGGGATAAGAGAGGCTGGTTAGTCACAGGAAACACGAAGAGACAAAGTCACTGGGAATTCTAACTAGATTGGCCTTGAAGCGTAACTACCACTGTGGTTGAAACAACAATCTGGCGAAGAATGGTTGAAGAGCCGGGGTAGATATACTGCAGGCAGGTTAACTGATGAGAGGCAGGTGAGCAGACTGGGAGAGGTGATGAGCCGATTGCAGACAGGTGTGCAGGATGAGCAAAGCCGGGAGCCAGGGGAACGAGGAAGGGAGACCACGGCCACAAACAAAACATAGGCAGAGATAGAGAGACAGACAGGGGAGCACTGGGAACACAGGGAAGGGGAAACACAAGGGAACACTAGGGAATCTTCTGGGGGTACGGCCACGGCCATAACACTTCTCATTGACTCAAAAATGAATGCTGTTTCCGATTGTTCTGAAGAGTATATTGAGAGGTGAATTCATGTTTAAGGAGGTGGCATGCTCTCTCTGCACTTCACCTGGCATCCCTTTCACTTTCTCCCTTTGCTCACTCATCTTCCCTCCGTCAGCTCTTTTAACTCACACTAACTTCTCTTTTATAAACCATCTCCATATAATTCAACAACCATAGTCAAGCCCTTTATATGTAACTGATAATGCAAGAGTAGCACAAAAGTGTGTGTGTGTGTGTGTACGTACGTGTGTGTGTGTGTGTGTGTGTGTGTGTGTGTGTGTGGAGCTGTCTATATTTCAGTGTTGTAACCTCATCTTCTCATCCTCTCATTCATCTCATTCTCTCCATCTCTCTCTTGTTTTATTCATTCTGCTACAGGGTAACGTTAACAGCAACAACATGACACAAGCACATACGCACATACAGACTCACACACACATACACACACACACAGATGCATGTACACACACACACACACACAATATCAACACACAACTTTGCATACACAAAAATGCAAACATTCATAAAACAGAAACACAAAAACACACAAACAGACAGTAAGAGAGAGGGGGGGAGCGAGAGAGCGAGAGAGAGCGCAGCAGGGAGTGGAAGTCAGAACTGACCTTAAAGAAAGTGGAATTTTGTTGCACAAGTGCAAAGTAAGCAGCCTGCATCTGCGTAATTAAACCTAGCCGAGCATCCAGCCGCAGCATGAGTTCAGAAACTAGTACACAGTCACTGGCATAGACACACACACAGACACACACGCACACACACACATATTAATAACAGAGCATGAAGACCTGACACACACTTCTGTAATTCATTGGTAACAGGGGAACAAGGAAGGGGTATGAAAAATTAAATCTGACCTGACCTCATATGAGTTTGTTAAAATCAGACCACCTAGTATTTATTATCAGCACCATGGACAGCACTCCATTGTACTACTTCAATCCTACTACTTTTCATAGGAAAAGTTAGAACGGAACAATATCCTGGTCTCCACTATGAGACCAGACTGGGATAGACACAGGTTTACTCAGTATATAAGTCCCTCAATTTCTGATTAAAGCTCCATTTTGGCGCTCCTCTGTGAGTAACTGTTGCCAAATGGGATGACATGCCTGGCTTATAGTTTCAAATTAAGTAATAATGCTTTCTATTTGGGTTTGGAAGAAAAAAAAAGAATAGTTGGCCTTGGCCCCAATAAGCTCCATGTAGCTCTGCTGTGGAATAATGGCTACTGGCATCACAAGAGCAAATATTGATAATAAGGCATGGTAGCTACAAGGCATGTGAAAAGTTTCAGTGATCTAGTCAATCATTTTTATTCCATTTGAAGAGATTCCATGTCAAACACAGTAATATACCAGATACAGCAAAGAGACCTTAAATTAGTTTGGCAAATGCCACTGCTTCTCTATCACATCGCAGTCCACCCAGGGCTACTGTGAATAATAGACTGGAGAACTATGTAGGTGGTGAGGGGTTTTTGGAAACACTTTGAAATAACCATTCTCTTCAAGCAGAGGGGAATCCCACACCTACTCTATTTTTTTTTTCGACACCTTTAAAAAGGTGTTATTTCACTGATGAAAATAGTTCTGGTTAACCATTATGCTCTGTGAATTTATGCTCTCCACTCCTGTTTATTTGTTTCTCCTTCTGTTTTTGTACTATTCCCATGATGTCACATGCATTTCCTACCAGTATGCTGCTTTACAATACACACAGCTCATTGACTGTGGTTGTCATTTGATTAGAATCACCTGTTAATTTATTACAATCACCTGTTATCTTCCTACCAAGGTTGCCATGTGGCGATGTAACCAACATGCTTGATGAGACTCAATGTTTCTTCTACGCTTTATTTTCTGTTATTAGCTGCTCTATTTTATATAACCAGTGTTCATATATGACAACAACCAAGTCTTTTGGGCATTTTTTATGCTTTATTAGATAGAAACAGTATGAGAGATAAACAGGAAGGTATGGGAGAGAGAGAGGGGATGCAGCAAATGACCATGGATTCAAACCCGGGTCGCTGCGGGAAGGACTGAGCCTTACATGGTACGCGCTCTACTCGGTGAGCCACCGGGGCGCCCCGGAATCTGAATCTCTGATCTAACACACCCACACCATTGTCTTTTCAATTTGCTCGCTTCCCTCCCTCACGCTAATAACACCAAGGAACATATGCTCACACAACTTTCATTATTCAATACTTTCTCTTCACTTCATTCTCCCTCCCCTCTTTCCTCCCCCTTTCCCTCTCCCTCTGCTCTTCTCCCCACGCAAGGGTCATAATCATTGTAATGCGGTGTAATCACATTTTGATAATTGGGAATTCAAAGGGGTAGTTATGGAATAATGTGGGGTAGTGGTGGTGTGTGTGGGGAGGGGTGTGGTCAATGACAATGAGCGACATTCAAGTTCACTCACCCTCCACCCTCTACCCCCCATCCATCTCTCTTTCCTTCTCTCCCTCCCTTCCTCCCTCATGCCCCCTTCCCCTGTCTCTATCACAGTCTGGTCTCCATTGTGCTGATAGATTATAATGATCTTTAATTAGATCTAAATATAACGATCGGCGCTCGCTGCCATCAGTGCCTCTCTCTGTGAAGACCGGCTATCATTAGGACGGTTAATAAGGAGAGAAGAAAAGAGGCAAAGAGAGACCGGGAAGGGGTGGGGGGGCTGGAGGGGGTGTGGGGGGTTAGAGGAGGAAGAGAAAGAGAGAAAGAAAGAGGTTAAAAAAAAATGCCGGAATGTCAGGAAATGAAGATTGGAGTTGGAAAAGGTGATTGGAGAGATTCTAGCAACTTGTGCAATTTACACCAAAGAGTTTCCATGGGCATTACACAGATCTATCATTCAGCACATCAGCAGTCTATTAAGCTGTTTTTTTTTTCCTCTCCTTCTCTCATCCAAACTCCTCATTCCCTCGTAACGGGCAGAGCGAGACAGAAACTCGAGCCTTCCTCTCATTTTCTCTTTGTAGGAGATGCAGAAGTTTCGCAGTTAATGAAGTAATTGTGCTGTCATTTAATTATTTATTTATTTTCTCCCTTTAGTCGGAGCGGTAGGAGTGCAGTGTCACGTTATGAGGAGAAAACAGCTTTTCAAAAGGCATCAACAATTGGAGAAGTTCAACAAGGTTTAAAGACATTCAAGCATAAGAAAATAAATAAATTGATAAATAAAATATAGAAGAAAAAAAAAAAACAATCTCACCCTGGAAACCTAAGAGCTATTAGACACACATGCATGCACATGGAGCTGGGTACTCCTCTGACTGCTGGCCTTGTTTCCAGACAGTAGAGAGATTGGAGACAGATGCGTACTCCAGGGATGGGGTTTGGATTACCTCTCACACACACACACACACACACACTGATCTCCTGCCTGGCTGTGATGTGGAGGGATAATTGGCAACTTGCCAGTATTACCTCCACTGCTTTGCCCTATTACCATAACTGAACAGTCATCAAAGAAAGCTGGCTGTGACAGACAGACAGACAGACAGTCAAACAGATAGATAGATAGATAGATAGATAGATAGATAGATAGATAGATAGATAGATAGATTGTAACTCTAGTTCTATGATCATAGGCAGAGCCCTCTAATGGAGCTGTATTGGCTCTATTGACTAGATGAGTGGTCAAGCCAATAGAGCCACATTGGAGGGCACACTCTGTGTGAAATAGTTACGTATTATAACTCTAGTTCCATGATCAAAAGCAGTCACTAGCCTAGATTGGTGAAGCAGGTTTGAAGACTTGAAGGTTCAGATCCTGTATGTGCTGGGGAGATAAAGTCTGGGCGGAGTAAATGAGAAGCGATAAGTTTAAAGGTGACAAAGACTGAGGACAGGAATGTTAAGGCCCCTGAGACCTGCAGGGGGTGAAAAAAGACCGATGAGCACCAGGTGAACCCTGTCCACATTATTGATCAAGTTGCTATTCACTGGGGACTCCAATGCTTATAGGGAATAGGTTACAATTTGAGGCAATTTTTCAACAAATATGACCGTTATGTTGTCATCATATATTTGCCAGCCATTATGATGATAGATGAACTCTTTTTTTTTTCATCACAAAAGAGGTTCCATGGCTTATCTTGTCCAACTGGCCAAGATAATTTATTTTGTCCAGCTGGCCATTGTCCATTTCTACTGCAGGTGATTTTACCCATCTGCATTGCTTCAAATAATTGCACATATATCATCACTTTATAACAAGCCAGAACCTGAGAGAAGGGGAGAGGAGAAAAGGTCAAAGCAATCCAAAATAGATAGGAGGGAGTGGGGAGAGAGGGGGGGAAAGGGGGGAAGGGGGGGGGCATTAATCGGGACATTCATCCAGACTAGACTTCTGGTATTCAAATTCATGACTAATGGGAAAGCACTTCATCTGAGGAGTTTAGTGTGAATGCAGACATACCAGCATAATGGGAGTGCGCTTATTTCATTGTCATTACAGAGGTTGATCTGTGGCGGGGGGGGGGGGGGGGGGGGGATTTGCGCAGCATCAGGCAAAGGTCAAATCCAAATCAAACTGAGATGCTTTAATCCTTTCTCCTCCTCTCCTCCCTTTGCCTCTTCTCATCTTCTCCTCTCCCCTTCTCCTCTTCACCTCAAAGATCAATATCTCAGTGTCTGCCAGCTTACTTCATTCACTTCATCCTTTCGTTTCTTTTATCATCCTTCTGTCGGACACATTTCTTCTCCTTTTATGTCTCTGGATTTGTTTAGGGGCAGCAGAGTTGAGCTATAGTCTCTCTGACCATTCCTTTACCAGGAGGTCACAAGTCCGATCCCCACAGCATCCAGTGTGTCTGTCAACAGCCACGTGTCTTAAGTATATTTGGACAGAAGCCACTACACCCCTGTGAATCACTCTGCATAAGAGCGTCAGCTGAATGCCTAAATTGTTTTAGCTGATTCTTTTTTTCTATTAGTCTCTTCTCCTACCATCTTGTCCCGTTTCCTACGGTTTTGTGTCTGTCTGCCTCTCTGCCCCTCTCCCTCTGCTGTCTCTCTTTCTCTATTTATCTATCTTGCTGTCTGTTTTCCATAATGTTTTCTCTGACTTTAAATGCTGGTTTATATAAAATCCAGAACCATGGACAGCGCCACAGGGAGACAAACACAAAACACTGGAGGCTTGTGAAGCTATAAAAATGTAAAAATGGGGGAATAACTGTGATACTTTATTACCCTCAGAGAAAGTGTTAGTTTGTTTTGTATAGCATGACTTACAATATATTTTTCTTGCGTATGTTTCAAACATATGGGTCTCATAAACATGCACTTCAGATCCCAATGCTATCAAACATGCCTGAAGCACTGTGTGTGCCATGTTTATGTGTATGGTTTTCCCTGCAAGTGACATTTGCAATGGACATACAGTATGTGATCTCTGGTATCTACTCATGTGGGTGGGTATTATTTCAGCCATGTGGTGTGTACAATCACAGGGGATAACATAAATATGCTAACATGCACGCACGCACACACACACGCACACACACACACACACACACACACACCTAATTCCGGAGTGTGCTGATTTGTAACACAGTAGAGTACCAAATCACCAGGGAGCAGCAATAGGAGTGATGGTGAAGTGCTGCAATGCATTCTGGGAAGGTCCCTTGTTGCTTCCATGTTGGATTAATAGCAGACCTTTCCCCAGTACCTGTGTGTATCACCATGAAGTGTGTGTGTGTGTGTGTGTGTGTCCAAGTCTATGAGTGGCCCTGCTTGTGTCTTTGTGAATCACATGATACTGTATCTATTGTATAATCTCATGTGTGTGTGTGTGTGTGTGTGTGTGTGTGTGTGTGTGTGTGTAAAAGATTGGTTTGTGCAGTTTGCACTGTATGCTCATACACTGTATATTCTTATGTGACTTTCTTTAATGTCTCTCTTAATGCCCTTCTCTCTCTGTGTATGTGTATGCCTGTGCCTGTATGTGTGTTAGGCTTAGAGGAAAAAGTGTAGGATTGTAAATGAGAGGCAGTAGGGTGCACTAACAATGTTTGATAAGACCCTAGGGTTCCAAATGATCTCTCCTCTGTCTTTCCCTTCCTCCCCTCCTCTCTCCATCCCCTACTCCTCCTCTCCTCCGCTCCCTCCCACCGCTTCCTCCCCGCATCACGTTGCTTTGGGTAATTTACCAGCAGCGGGGTATGCCTTCAAGCTCTCAGCCACAAACAGATAAAGACATGAATGCACACACACACACACACACACACACACACACACACACACACACACCCGTTTCCTTCAAATTAGACACAATGTTCTCAGCACAGCTCCCCAAAACACTTAAGAAAGTTCTGTGCATAAACTTTTCTCTTTTCAGCTAGTCAGAGTGCAGGTGGAGGTTCCCGTTAGGTTCGAATGCACATGGAGGAGGGCAGCAGGAAAGCTGAGCCTTTTATAAAAGCTAAAGTTTCTACAAACAGACAAAAAGGCTTACTCTATGAGTGTGGAAAATGCTTACGGTGCAGAGAGGCATAAACGTAAATAAACATATCCTCACAAAGTTACACACAGAGATGCTTGTACACACACACACACAGAGACACACACACAGGCATATTGATGTGAATATGCTCATACGCATGCATAACACACATACACAGATGCATACACACACATACACACACAGTCATACATCTGATGCATTCATTTTCTCCTTTGTTGGAAGAAAGAGAGAAAAAAAGAAGAGTTGGTAAAAAGAGCAAATATCTTCTCATTTCCTTTTTTATTTCCTCTGCGCCGGGCTGTCCCTGATGAGGTTATGACTTCATTAAAATATAACTAAGATCATAAGCTAGACACACAAATTATGCTCAGATTGTCTTGTTCAAACGAGTCAACATTAATGCAAAAAAATCATTGTTGCACTGACTCTAGATAGTGTTTGTGAGTTTGCGCAAACACACAGGTGCGTCCAGAAATATGCAAATTTACCATGTCATCTCTGTGTGGGTTTGCTTGGGTGTGTGCATGTAAGTGTGTGTGTGTGTGTGTGTGTGTGTGTGCGTGTGTGTGTGTGTGTGTGTGTATGTGTATGTTTTCCTGTGTGCTTGTGTCTGTGTGTTTGAGTGTGTGTGTATGAGCAAAGATAATTACACATCAAAAACACCCTGACCTCATGGGGAGGGGTCCTGATTGAGAGTGTCGCTCTTGTTAATCGACTCACTTTCATGTTGATAAGTCGGCTCTCCTCTGATGACTGTTCCCATGTCGCTGACCAGACCCTTGCTCACATGTGGCCCAATCAGGGCTGAATTGAATTGAGAATGCATGGTAAATTTCAATTCAATCCCTGGAGTTGGAATTGCACCCAGGTTTAAGGAAACATAATTGGAATTGAATTGGAATGGCAGGAAACAGAATTGAATTCCATTCAATTTCATTAAATTCTACTTCTAAGAGAGTTTGTCTTGACTTGTTAAACATTGTAAATCAAACAATATGAATCAAGTAAAAGACAGTTAAACAAATCAAATGCATTCAGTCATAGTGTATATATTACAATTACATGTACTGAAAGGTCCCTTTAACATTTTATGATATTTAGTATTGATAATGCATAAAACTGTGTGTAATCTCAGATATGTTGTCAGAAACACGCAATTTCACAGAATTACGTTGAATTAAATTCAACTTCCTGAAATTCCAATTCTATTCCAATTCTGTTTCCTGTAGGTTTTTTCAAATTCCAATTCCAATTCCTCAGATGAAGGCCCCAACACTCACAGATGCAGTCACCTACACACATGTACATTAACACACATATACACTCCGACTCACTCTCTCTCTCTCCTTCTACTTCCTTCTACTTGTCATATATCCTGGACTCCTCCTGTCTCTCTCTTTCTTCTCCTCCTCTCCATATAGTTCTTTCATTCCAAGTCCTCCCACAGCATGACATGGTCTCTTCACATGCAATAACCCTGGTTCAGGACTAGCTGGACACACATGAGGTCACACCTTGACGCAGCATCTAATTAAGTCTGAGTCACACAGACAAATGGAAATGACTGATGCAATCACAGCAGACCAGGATGATGGCTCAAATTTCAATGAGGAAATAATATCTGAAGTCTGTTGAGGGATGCAGAGGTGACAGAGAAATTTAAAATGAAAATGACAAAGGATATTGAGTGAATACTATTGTGTAGGGCTCTGACTGTGTAGGCATGTTTGGAATTTGTACTTTTGGGTGGGATATTGATTTGTTTATGTATTTGCTTCCTTTTTTGATTACACAGCAGAAAACTAGTATTTGCAAATAAGTAGCATTCATTTTAATTTGCTTACAGCATTTGTTTGGGTACTTGGGTGAGTTTGCTACATACATACATATAGTATATATACACAACATACAAAGAGTGCCAGAAAATCAATTTATTAGAAAGTCAGTTTATTACAGTATGTTGTGAGCTTTTGAGTGCAGTTTTGAGATATTGAGTGTCTACATTTCTGGCGCAAACTGGCTGCCGTGCATCACCCAGGTGGGTGCTACACATCGGTGGTGGATGAGTTGAGTCCCCCCCACCCCCCCCACCCCCCCCACCCCCCGATATGTGAAGCGCTTTGAGTACCTAGAAAAGCGCTATATAAATGTAATCAATTATTATTATTATTATTACATTTTGACATCCCAGCTGGCAAAACTGTTATGTAGTGAAATCTATCTTCATAGCTCAACAAATCCTGCACCCACATGGGACTTGGAATACAAAATATCAAAACCCTAGGACTTTCTAATTGGATTTTATAAGAGGGCCCAAACAGAGATAAAACCTTACAATTCTGTAAGGTCAATCAATTTTGTATTTTATGTTTGATAGAGCCCAGAAAAACACTATGTAAAATTGCATTTACTCTGTGTTAATATTTTTAGTTATAACATGTTATTTTCAAGCTGATTTAATAATTTTCCCAACTATTAAAAAACTATATCAAAAAAAAAATACAGTACAACTTTTATATCAGTACACTGGTATACAGACCAGCATGTAATTTTGTCTTGCTACTGTTACTTGCCCTAAATCTAATTTTCTGCATGTATTTTTCTAGTATTCCTTGTTTACTGTTGTTTGCACTTTACAGAATTCCATGAGGATGATTGGACAACCTCTTCCTGTCCTTTTTCTCCTTCGATCCCAAGCCATTACTTTCTACTGGATGTGTCTGCTACTCTCCTCTGTTCATCTGTTACACTCCTTCTCTTTGCAGTTTTTTGTGTTTTTGCTGATCTTAACCAAAAATACCAATTCAAGCTACACATCATGGTTAAACCCATCGTTGGAGCTAGTGTTTCTGATAGGTATATTATTTAACATCCAACTGGTTAACTCAGTGTGTCACAACAGTTTTGGTACATAAACGTGAATGGTAACCACTGTACGGGAGTTAGCTGATATTAAATGAAGAGAAATAACCTGTTAGGTAACAATAATGATTATTCTATGCCATCTGATGTGAGGCTATGTGCTACACTTAGCTAGCTAGTACATCAGAAAGCTAACAATTTATTTGGTGAACCACCTAACTCTTTGACCCATGTCTGATACACAGAGTAGATATAAAGTGATATGAAGAAAAGGCAGGTGAATGAATGTATGTGGTCCAACATGGAAGTAAAACTGTGTGTGAAGACATATCAGCACCATTACTTTGGATGAATTAAATAGAGCAGCTGTTTTCTGCATTTAACTTTTGTGGGCTATGAGTTTATGGTTAAAATAATAAATAAACAAAAAGTCATACAGATCACGTTCAGTGATTACAGGCTTTTAATAATTGCAGGTATCAGAAAGTTCAGAATCTGATGTGGTTGTTTTCAATAATTGCAGGTTTTCAGTAATTGTGGGTATTACCCTTTTCAGAATGAGTCAATGTTCATTTTAACTTAAAATTGGAGCCTACGCTTCCTTAATAAATCGAGACTATTTTGTGTTGAAAAGGAAGGCAACATAAAGTAGAGCCAGGTTCTACTATTCCTTAGTCAGGCGGCTGGGGATTCTGAATGATAGAACAAGTAAAGCACAGTGGCAGTGTACTTCTGGTGGTAGAAATGGTGTGTGTGTGTGTGTGTGTGTGTGTGCTTCAAATCTCTCTCTCTCTCTCTCTCTCTCTCTCTCTCTCTCTCTCACTCTCTAATCATCATCGCCCACTTTGTCTCATTGACCCAGCACAGTGCAGAGAGCCCAGAGCACAGCGTGACTCATACCAGCTGATCCAGGGTCTGCTTTTAATCCCACGCTCCATCGCACTGAAAAAGGAGCGACGCCTCACTGATCTGAACTGAGATCTGCACAGTCGCAGCACTGTCGCTGCAGTCAATGGGGCCACATAATACACAGGACTGACTTAATGAAGACACTGGGTACACACACATACACACACGTTTGTTTTCCAATCCTTGTGAGGACATTTAATTACTTTATACAGCATGTAACCCCCATCTCTGTTTAGCCTTGATCTTAGCATCAACAACTGAATGCCTAACCTGAACTCTAATTAACTCTAATCTAAGTAAAAGTAGCTCATTCCTTATGAGGTTTGGAAATTAGTCTTAAGAAGTGGTCATTTTCTGTTTTTCTTTGAGGACATTTGGACCTAACAAGATAGTTGAACAGTAGATCAAACACACACACCCTGACACACACACACACACACACACACGCAAACACAATCACGTCTTCTGTGTGTTTTGCCTTGTTTACCTTGTGATAGGTGCAGGAAGGCTCTGTTAGAGTATTGCTTTGTTTCTCTTTTCTTGTCAATTTTCTTGTCCAATAAAGGGAGGAGGCAGAGAGGAGCTCCATGCTGTATCATTACGTGATCTAGTTTCATCTTTTTTTCTCACCCCTCCTCCCTTTCTCTCTTTACTTACTCCATCATGCTGACAGTTATTTGCTGCGTTTCCAGTAAGCCTGTTGTCCACTGTGTTTTGTGTTTGTGTGTGTGTGTGTGTGTGTGTGTGTGTGTGTGTTTGTGCATATATAGGTTGTCTATAGGTCCCCACTCTCTGTTTGAGAGTGAGCGAATGTGTGAGAGAGCCCTGCCTATACTCAGCACCCGACATGGGATAGCGACACAATACTCAACATCTTTTCTTAAAACCATCTCTACTGTACCCCTGTTACCATGGTAACTGTTTCCAGGTCCAGGATACCCCCATCTCCTCCCTTGTCACTGTTACCCCACTTACACTGCATAATCTCTAACTCTCTTTATCCCCCGCTTTCCCCATCAACTGTTACTCAGCATCTTGGTGCTGATAAGTGTTAGAGGTTGTGTGTGTATGTGTGTGTGTGTATGTGTTCCAGTTTGAGTGGGGAAGTTCCCAGTATTTACGCAGTTCACTGTCAGTAAAATTGAAATCCAGCATCAGCATTTTGACAGAGCTGCACCCACACACACACACACACACACACACACACACACACATGCACAGACACACACACACACACACACGCACTCTGAGAAACTTCTACTTGAGGTGATGTAGTGTCTTGTAGTTTCCATGGTAACGTCTAGGGAGCGAATCAAGAAGGAGGGCCAACATAACAAAAGGGAACACTGCCCCCCCACGACTAGTGAGAGAGAGAGGAGAGAAAGGGAAGGATAGATAGATAGAGAGAGAGAGAGAGAGAGAGAAAAACAGAGAGATGAGGGACAGAGAGTAAGATTGTGTCAGAATGAGAATTGAGTGTCTCTAAGAGCGACCGAGCCTGTGAATGAGAAAATGACACTCCGAGACATTTCTTTCTGTCCTCAAACATGACTCCAGACTATATAATAACAACAAAATATAACCCCGACTCCCCTGTCACCATCTTGTGTGTGTTTACAATGTCGGGACCAAGAGCGATCACTTTGGGTGAAAGCCTGCAGGAATACTGGTGAACTGCTGTTACTCAGTGGAAGATCGCTCCACACACTTCCTTACTCCTAGCCTTACTTCTCTGATGTTTTCCTTTCTATTACTGCCACAGGAACCAGTGGATGTCTCTCTTGTAATTCACACCTGCATTTTAGAGTGACATATTCTCCATTGCTAGTAGTCAAAACTATTTAAATTTGCATGGAAGCTAGTCCATTCTGCTAATTGTTTTTGAAAGCAGATTATAGACAGGAAGATTTGTGGAGCAGTCGCCGTTGTGGAATTATCCAAATTTTACTTGCACTTTTTTGGATCTTATATCTTATACTTCATTATGTCTTGTTGCTCACATATTTTTGGACATTTTACAGTGTGTTGTAAATGGATTGGTGTCTTCAGTGGGTCATAAAGCCTTCTAGTATGACAAAAAAGTAAGTACTGACTAGTTCTTAGTTTAGTTTATTTGTTTATTTGTAAGGGGCAAGTACAAAGAAACACTGACAGTTGCAGAAGCAGTGTCCGATGTACTGTACATGTGTATATAGACGAAGCTAATTTCCAACACCAGTCCCTTGATGGGCATTGATGGGTCAAGCAATCATTAAAATTACATGTTGCAGTTGCACTTGTTGAGAGAGAAATTGAAGAGTTGAATGAATCGGAAATGACACCTAATCCTACAAATGAGTGACAGCACAAAATTAAAACCAAATCTTTTCAAAGCTTAGTATGAAAGCAAAGTCATTGGTTAACAAAATTCTATCACTTACAGACTGGATCCTCGATATTTCAGAGATTTTGAATGATGAAGCTCTGGTAATGATTCTTATTCAAAGTAGATATGCATTCTGGAAGAGAGAGAGGGGGGGGGGGGGGGGGGGGGGTTGGAGATGGAGAGATACAGAAAGAGAGAGAGCTGTACCTTTTCCTCAGTTACCTCAAGCAACCGCTAATGCTACTAAAGATAGTGAGCTCTGGAACAAAAGGTCAGCACAGGTTTGGAGGCATCTCATGCAAATAAAATATCATAAGATGTTGAAATCATAATTGTAGTAATATCAACAGCAGTATGCTTCTGTTTTTAGTTTTTAAAAATATTTTTTTGTGTTTATTTCAAAGTCAGTCGCGTATGGGAGTAACACCTCTGATGGAGCGTCTTATCAAGTTAAGAAAGCAGATTTAGAGAAGTGTGAAAACTGGATGATGTGTTATGTTGTTGGTGGGAGAGCATATGGTGTGTTTTAGCTTGACTCAACCTGATAGTGACATGGGAGAAGGTGTTAACCATCTCTCTCTTTCTGACTTTCTCTCTCTCTCTCTCTCTCTCTCTCTCTCTCTCTCTCTCTCTCTCTCTCTCTCTCTCTCTCTCTCCTTCTCATTCCTCCTCTCTCCACAAACACTCAGACACATGCACAGGTAAACACAGACACAACACACAAATAGGGATGAAAGTTACAAAGAGAAGTGGACTGGTCTCTGATGTGCTTGGGTCTTGGGGCCATTTGTCAACCAGTGGATACAGGTGATGGCTCTCCTGTGTGTGTATGTGTCTTGTGTGTGTGTGTGTGTGTGTGTGTGTGTGTGCGTGTGTGTTTGTGTGTGTGTGAAAGATTGCAAGTGTGTGGGAATATGGCCGTGAACAGTATTAGCTGGGGAAAGAGGATGTCAAAAAGTGCTCTCTTTTCCTTTCCCGCCCTCTTTGTGCCACACACACACACACACACACACACGCAGTGTCTTTGACGTAGACGCGTGTGCGATGTTGCGAAACCAGCTAATTGAAGTGGACATGAGAAAAGCAAAAGCTGTCGTGGCTAATTGAGACAAATGAAGCTGGCGGTGATCAAGGGATAAACAGCCTGTTTCAATGTCACTCCAACAAAGAGAGAGGGGAGGTAGACATGGAGCCAGACCACAGAAACACAACATATTACATATGACCCAGACACTCAGGCTCAATGTCACAGTGCCTGGATTACAGTTAGACCCATATATCAGTTTGATAATACATCAGGGTGGGGTTTTATTAAAAATGAGATATCAGTTTAATCTGATTAGTTTTACTGTATAATTGATCAATGAAATTGGTGTATAATTGGTTGTCAATGGAAAGCACTTAACCTGAGTTAATTTAGTGCAACATTCTGATTAGATTCCACCCAAGTATGCATGATGATGATGATTATTATTATTTCGGGTTTCAATGGAGAGCTTTTGTGTTGTGTGGTCTAAATTGAATCAAATGAATGAATAATGTATGTGTTACTTACTGGATCCATGAGGTGCTTCACATATCATTATCAGCCTTCAAAAACCTATATCAGCTAAATTTTAGCCTAGATGCACAAAACACTGGCATGCTCTTTTATGGAAGCACACACACCTGTAGTAGTTGAGGGTACATGACATTATACAGAGCATTTACATTCTCTTTTATGTAGAGTACACCATGCTACCACATGCATCATGCTAAATTCTATTGGCAGGTATAGAGAATGGTTGAAGATTGGTTGAACAGATCCAAAATGTTTTGCATTTGGTTGACAATCCCTTGCTATATTCGAGATTCACATTCTCAGTATGTGCAACTTTTATAGTCACGAGCCATCATTAACCATAACCAATCTTTCTCTATCATTCTAAACAAATCATTTGGCAACAGTTTGCACAAAATCCCTTTTATTGTGCAACCCCGAGGTAGTCATTAGCTCTAGTGAACGCTCCACAGCCTTAATCTGTCTAATTGCTCTGCGTTTAGAGGTGGGATATAAATGGGGCATTCACCGACACAATAGCTAATGCATTTGACCCCGCTGGTCAATAGCCATACATTAGACTGATGTCAGTAGAAGACTCTAATTAGACTACAACACTATCCCAATAGACAATCTATAGCTATCTATCATATGGTGGAGAGGAGAGGAGGAGGAGAATGAGATGAGTTGCCCGAAAGAGAAAGAAAGGAACACGACTTTCGGCTGAACCTCAACCACGGGAAGGAGGGATGGAAGCAGAGGAACGTGGCTTCTCTTAACAAGTGTGAAAGGTAATCATATCAGATATGGTGGCTGGAGAGGGGATGAGAGAGAAAGAGAGAGAGACGCACACACACACACACAGACCGACAAATACAGGAAAACAGGGAGGAGGGGGAAAGTGAGAGACAGATGGAGCGGAAGAGTGAGACAGAGAGAGAGAAGCAGTGAGACAGACAGGGCAGTCAAGATCGATTGAAACAGAAGGGGAAAATGGAGTTACACGTAAAACTCTGCAGTCTCTCGCTCCTTCTTTCCCTTTCTCTGATTCCCTTGTCTTTCTGTCCGCTTCTCTCTCTCTCTCTCTCTCTCTCTCTCTCTCTCTCTCTCTCTCTCTCTCTCTCTCTCTCTCTCTCTCTCAATGTGCAAGAACAGATGTGGTAACATCTCCCGCTACATTAGATCAGGAATGATTCCTAGCTGTACACTGGTGTCAGATGGTAACACTATTCATAGACAGCTTTAAATAAAAGGAGATCAGCTATTCAACCTAAGAGGAGACAGACAGAGAAAGAGAGAAATGGAAACGCAATTTCCCTGAGCTGTGTGTGTGTGTGTGCACGCGCACACATACACAAATGTGGGTGGTTCTTTGTTGTGTGAGTGTGTGTGAGTATATGGATGTCAAAGGTGCTTTTGTGAACGTGCCTGTTGTTGCATGACTGACTTTGGGTGAGCACATATCTCTGACTTTATGCAAATTTGTGTTTGTGTGTGTGTGTTGTGTGTGTGTGTATGTGGGTGCGCGCGCGTTTATTAGCTTGCGCAGTCACCCACTCCTTTTTAAAAATAGCAGCCTCTTGGCTGAGGCTGTCAGCTGCAATGAGAAAATAAGGAGTTCCATTCTGGAGGTAGCTGCCTTCATAACACAATGAGGATGGGGTGGCTCAGGGAACACACACACACACACACACACACACACACTCAACAAGCCCTGAATTACAGGTAGAGTAAATACATGTGCACACACACACACACACACACACACACACAAAACCACACACATGATTATTTTAAATGGATGCAACTGTAGCCACTGTAGGAGTTCAGCTTTTTAGGCAGGCTTGATAAGGAGGAATATTGCTGTTGCCCTGGGTTACTAATGCAGGATAGATACGGGGTGCGATGGAGAGAGGAGAATTTCTTCTACAATGGCTACCACTACATCTGCATTTTAGTATATAATCAATTATGTACTGTTGACTCCATTGATAGGGAGTACCCTTGAGTAGGCTTGCCTTAAGTTTGTGAGAGCTTTGCAGATACACACCAGAGTTGAAATACAGCCATTACCACTCCCTCCCCCCCCCCCTCTCTCTCTCTCTCTCTATCGCTCTTTTTCTCTCAGGTTGAGTAGCTGATCCCAATCTGGTACTCTGATCCATTTTTCAAGTAAAATCCATATTCCCCTTGCACAGAGAAAGAAAGAGAGCAAGAGAAGGAGAGAGATACAGAGAAACAGAGCAAAAGAGAGGAAGAAAGAAAGAGCGGAGATGAGCGAAGCCTCTGGTTCCTCGCAGTTGTTGCTGCTCAGCATTCCCACACTGTCTCATTATTCTAGAAGATTCCAGTTTGGCATTTGATGTTTTCAGAGAGGACTTCCTCTACCAGCATTCCCTGGGTGACAATGTTCACAGCTTGTGCTGGCCGTTCTATCGCCCTCCTTCAAAGAGACACATGTGTGCATGCACATGTACATGTACACTTACACACACAGACCCAAATTAACACATTCACATACTCAAACAAACCACAGTGTCAGCCATGATAACTACATCTCTATCTCAATCGTCATTAAGTACAGCTCACAGAAAGATCACACAATGCAGGACGACAAGCCTGAAATAATACGTAGCAGAACTCATGCCAGGCCAGCGGAAGGTTTCCTGTTAGTTTTGCAGTCCACCTGCAGTATAAAAAGTCACATCGATCACAATGCTATTCAAGCAAAGCCAAAGCCAGTATGAGGAGGATGGCTGGCTGCCAGCCAGGCTGGTACCTGTTGACAACGCAATGAGGGTCATCATTGTCTCTCTCTTGGCAATTAGCTAATTAGCTATGCAGCTAATTAGCTCGAGTGCTGCTCCAGTAAATCTATTGTGTTTAAGGCAAAGGAGGTACAAAGTATGGTATGGTATGGTCAGCTATACTGTTTCTATACACTTAGGTTTTATTGTCATCGGACAATGCGTAAACCTAGCTTAATCTCAACATCATCCTTTCTATTTAGGATACTCTAAAAGGCTAAGAGAGAGTTTACTGGTACGAGATAAAAAACTTAACTACTGCACCATCACTGGTCTTACAGGACTTTGAAACCCTCATACAATTCTATCAACATCAGCAGACCACTTTCGTACATTTACATTTAAAGTAGGTAAAGTGAGAAGGTGACATTTTCTTAATGTATATATACTGTATAAGATAGGGGGGATAAGATATTGACTGGCTTTTAGCTCAGAAATGCCTTTTATTGGGTTAGTGGCTCACAAAGTAGGCTAACTCTCAGACCAGCTTTCCTTCAAGTGAATTTATTTTCTTTATTCAATGTAAAGGAGTGAACAACACATTTTATACCGTTGCTCATTCAGGTTTGATAGTCGACACACCATTCACTTCAAAACCACTGTAATGTACGTTGTTTTATTCCCCCCCATTTGTCTGCACCTTGAGAGGTACACACTGCTGTATGTAGGGCACTCCATTTTTCCCTTTTCCTTTTGTTTTATGGACTGTATATCTCAGCGCTGTCTTCTATTCATAACCGCAAGTAAACATCAGGTGGCTCTGTGTTTTATATTGCCTATCCTCCACCTCCTCCATTTTCTCCCGTCGCTGTCCCCACCCTGACCTTCCTCCTCCTTCTCCTCTCTCCCTCTCTCCCTCTCTCCCTTACCTTTTCTCTCACTCGATCGACTCCCTGGCTCCGGCCCTGTGTCCATCCATCCTGCCCGCCGCCGCTCCCTTCCTCCCTCTCTCGCTCCATCATCCCTGCCTCTCATTCAGAGCAGAAGCAGCACCAGTCAAATTGATTTTGCCGCTGTGCTGAGGAGCCCCATCAACTCCCAGATTGGGTTTCCCGCTTTCCCTCTCCCTCTGGCCCTCTTTCATTCTTTCTATCTTTCTCTCGCCCTCTCACTCTCTCTTTCCACCATTCTTTCTCTCTCATCCGGTTTTCTCTCTCTTGCCTCCTCTCTCTCTCCAGCTACCCTCTTCTCCCTTTCTTCATCTTTCCTCCTCCTCTCTCTCTCTCTAACCCATTCCTATATCTCTGTTTACCCACCGTTATTTGTCAGCCAAAGCAGAAATAAGCTTGTGCTGAGGAAACAAGTGCAACTTCATGATCCTAACAATACAGTGCATTACAATACATCATCGTTTGTGTGTGTGTGTGTGTGTGTGTGTGTGAGAGAGAAAGAGAGAACGAGAATATACATTTATGCACATACATGCATCTCTTTGTGTGTATTGCACACATAATCCATTGTGTCTGTCTAAATCTGCCCGTCTCTGTGTGTACGTGTGTGTATTGTGTGCATGTTTTTTTCGGGGAGCGCACATCTATACGTGTTGGATCAGACTATGTACATATCTCTGCATACGCATGTGGGTTTGCCTCCATGTGCGTGTGCCTGAGAGTGTAGATGTGTGTGTGTGTGTCTGTGTATCCTTTCACACGTGGCTCCCCTATAAATAGTCAGCTGAGCAGATGTGCTCCATAAACAGATCATAGCAGATGATCGGGAGTGATGAATGACTCTCCAGGAAAATAATCCTACAGCGTAAGTGAACAGCTTGCTCTGATCTCATCTCATCGCCGCTCAGTTCTCCTCCATATGACTCACGTTGCTGTATGGGTCACACTGAGCTTTTCCGAATGTTAACATTGATTTGTAGAATCAATAAGGGGGGTGAACAGAGTCACAAGAATGTTTTCCAACATTCAGATTACACGCATGCTTGAGAAGCCAAGTCAAAGACCAACACAAACACACAAGAGGAAAACATAACATAAATAATCACAATTACTGAGTTACAATAAAGTTACAATAAAGTAAATATGTTTACAACACGGACAAGAAGACAAACACAGTCTTTCAAAGTTGAGACACCTCCTCCCGGTTTCATATCTTCCCTGATCTAATCACAGCACTGCTCAGCTCTACTCCATGTGACACTTTATTTTGATACAGTAATATAAAAACAGCCTGAAGAAAGTGTCTTGTTACTGTAAGATATGTGCATGTGTGTGTGCATGGAGCTGATCGATTCAGTAAAATGTGTCCTGACTTATGTGTTTGGGGTATGTGTGTGTGTTTGTGTGTGTGTTTTTGTGTCAGTTTGTGTACATGTGTTTGCGTTTGTGTGTGTACTGTATGTAGAACTGGAGGACTTTTGCATTAAGGTGTTCTCAGAACAATCCAGCTGATTGCAGTACAGTGCGAAGTAGAACAGTTACTTGGAAACGGAATAATAAAACATACATGAAGTGAAATCGATGTTCGGGCGCCAATATAATGCAACTTAACTGCCTCTGGGAGCTAACTAAGTCAGAGGTGTGAGTGTGTGTTGAAAAGTTACTGTCTAAAATGTGTGTGTGTGTGTGTGTGTGTGTGTGAACGTAGTCTGCGGCATGTGTGGGTGTTTTCCTGTTATAGGATTACATCCAGCCTCGTGCCGCTAACCGAATCATTGCTTCACTTATTATTGACTGAAGAAAGAACAAGAAAGGAGTGTGGAGAATGAGAGGAGAGGGAGAATAGATGAGAAGAAAGAGGGAGAGTGGGAAGTCGTAAAAATCGACAATATACCTGCACTGTAAACCTTAGAGGAATGTACCATGTTTTTGGAAGATTGGCCCATTGGTCAAATTCCCAGAAGACACCAAAATCACTCAGGTGTCCCTGGTAGATGACTTGATCTAGTGCTTCATGCTGACACTTTAGCATGAACTACAGTATGTTGAGTGATAGAAGCCAACTAACTTTTCCACATTGCAACAATTGATTTAATAATAAAACATTGTGAATGGTTTATTGTTACCAGCCGGTGTTCAGTTGGACATCCAGTCGTGTTCAAGGACCATTGTCCTAAGATATGTCATCGTTAAAAAAAAAAAAAAAGGTTTCCATTCCAGCCTGTCACCGTGTGCACATGCCCCCGAGCACTCCACACCTCTTGTCACTAACCCAATCCCTCCTCCTCTCCCACATTCTTCATGCCCAGTGTGTTGCATTTTTTTAAAATTGCCCAGTAGGCGGAGAGAAGTTCAAACTGGGTGCATAATTGCTCTTGAAGAAGTGGGCTTGTAATTAAAAGGTAGCCACTTTGAATATCAGAAGTGACTGGTGCAATATTTTATTACTTTTTGGTCATTTTTTTTTTTTTTACATAGTTCAAAGTTGAGAGAAACTGAAAAGACTGGGAGACATGCGACAAAGGTCCCAGGCCGGAATTGAACACAAGACGTCACGTTTACATGGTGTCCGTCCTAGACCTGAGCCCCCAGGACGCCCCAGAATAAGAAATTGAAACTCACTCACAACAGACAGCTTCTTAGCATGAGTTGGGAATTGAACCCTGGCTGCTGGTGTTGAAAGCAAATGTAAACGCCCATCCACCACCCGACCCCAAACCCTTACCTTCCACTGTGTTATTTTAATGTCAAACTACTGCCTGTTTCTAGTCGTGTCTCCATTCAGGTAATACTTTTGTGTTTCACTCACTTCTCGTGCACAGAGCACGTAATTGCATAGTGCTCATTTCACAAAATTTTGGGAGACCAGGCTCATTCCTCCCTTGACAACTATTGTCAAGGCTCTTAATCCCCAAATGTTCAGTTCCAATATTAGAAGACCATGGTTGGACTGTCTAGTTCCCAGGTGTGAATATGCATAACTGTATGACTGTGACACAGCGTGCAACAAAGCTTTGCTGGATGAATAAAGCTTTTTAAAAAACAAAACAAAAAAAAAAACCTGTAATTACTGGACGAAGAGTGAGTGAGAGAGACATTAAGAAACCAGGCGGGAGACAGAAGAGAGGTCAACTGTTATATAACAACAGAAGTGATAAAACCATATTCTCCTTATTTATTTATTTATAATCAAGTTCCTCATAACAACAGATTCTCTATCACACATTTTTAATCACTTTCACCTGTGTCAAAGCCGCCAATGTTATGTAACAACCATATGTTGTTACACCCACCCTTCACACCACACAGTTGCTGCATTGGAAAACATGAACAGAAAAACAACTGAATAACACAAATTAGCTTTTAGACAAAATTTATTTTTTACTCTTAAACACTGGAAATCACTGACTCGGCTGGATGACTTGGATGATTTTGTCCGAAGATGTATGAAAAGAGGGACTAACTGTGGCCATTGGTATGCAGGCATGTAACCCAAGTGAGGGTAAGGAATTGGGAGGAATTGGTAATCAATAGGTAATACTGATCATATATTGATTTTGCTAACCCTTAACTGGAAAAGAATTTACCATGCTTTGTGTCATTCTGAAATAAGTGGCTGGGCAATGTGGACTAGAAATAGCTGTTAAAATTGAGTAATTTTATCTTTGAAACAGTCACTCTTGTCTTTTCTTCTTTCTCTCTTTCTTTGTGTGTTTGCTTCTTTCTTTGATTCACCTTTTCCACCTTTACAATTGCTCTCCCCTCTGATCAATAATAACTCCTGAGCACCTGACATTTGACTGGCTCATTCTCCCTACATGAAAGTAAGACGTGGAGGAAAAAAGAAAAGAGACACACGGATGACACAAAAAACACAATTGTGCGGCATCAAAACACAGCCAGTGACCTTTTAGAGCGACAACTGGCTTTTCTTAGATCTGTACCTTGCGAGAGAGAGAGAGAGAGGGGGGGTGCGGGTGGAGACTGTTTGATCTTTTAAACAGGCAGACACCCAGACAACCTAGACACAGGTGTAATTACGAGAGAGCTGAAGCACAGGCGGGGGGGCATTGATCAGCAGCATGGAGCACAAACACACACACACGCATGCATACACAAAGACTAATACACACACATATGCCAGCCGATGCATTCAAGCACACACACACATAAACAGGCACAGCTTTGAGTGATGTGCATGTGTATTCATACATATCATTTACTGATATCACAATTGAATCTAGATATTTCAAGACAATTGACCAATAAATTGTCATTGTCAACTTACGCTAATACTGCTAGGAAAACCTTCAATGGATTTATTCCTAATGTATCACATTGTTTTGAGTGGTGTCATTCTTCTCCTTCTTCTTCTCATTATTATTATTATTATTATTATTATTATTATTATTATTATTATTTCACAATTCCTGACATTCAACTTCAAGGAGTTTCCAATATGGTCAATATCCAACGTGTTAATCATTGTCATTTGATCTGTCTAAATCTGACTAAGTACCAAAATACTGTTGAAATCCAGGACCATTGTGAGTGTCCATTATACCAGGACATGCAAATATCCCTACAATGGAAAACTCATGAAGCTTAACAATTCCATTCAGTTTTTGTTGCTGTTTTCATTTTCTTCATTAAACTGGAAGTTGGCTTGATTAGACTTTGTAGCATCTGCCCCGCTTAAGTGTGACGCAAAAAATTTAATTTCTCTACAGAGATCAATAAAGTATTATATTATTCACACATCAGTTTTTTTTGCAATTCCCAAAAGATCAACAACAGTGGCTATAGGTGAAATTGAATGTAAGTAGTTTAAACATGAACATGTTTCAATTTTGAATTGTGTCGTCATTATACAAGTATTACAAGTACAGTACATTACACTGTAGCCTGCAAGGCATAGTGCAATATGCACTATGACATGCTGTGACCAATCAGCTGAGCTGTAGTAGCTCACGCCTAGTCCATGTATCAGTCCTACAACCAGATAGCAGGGACAAGCATGACAGACATGAATAATGGACTGCTGATTTGCAGCCCAATTTTCCGACATTGTGTCACCAGCTGAACTCCCTGTGGGAGATCTGGAACACTGGGAATTCTGTCAGCACTGGCTGTTAATTCTCTGTCTGGTGGATTGGGTAATACGTTTCAGGCAATGGAGAATAGGAAAATTGGATGTAGGCAAGTCTCATTGCAGTGTGAGCATTATTATGTTGAAAGAACGTGTCTTAATAGCTTTTTGGGTTCGACTGTTTGAGTTTGCATTGGCCCTCTGGGTGTGTATTGGAGAGCAGCGCTCCCTGCAGCTGAGTGGTATGTTAAGCGCTACAGTGAATTAAGTGACTACTATTACTATTGACTATATTGAACATAATCAATTGTCATGATCGCAAAAACTAGGAAAATAAGGCCCAGGTTGAAAATAACCGGAATTAACCTTTAAAACAATATGCCAAGTAAACTCACCGTGCACTTTATTAGGAACACCTTACTAATACTGGGTAGGTATCAGCTTTCAGCTCAGTGTCAACCGGCTACCAAAGTGACATCCGCCTTAAGGTTCGATGTGTTGTGCATTCTGAGATGCTTTTCTGCTCACCACAGTTGTAAAGAGGTTATCTGAGTTACTGAAGCCTTTCTGTCAGCTCCAACCAGTCTGGCCATTCCCCTCTGACCTCTCTCATCAACAATCACTGGATGTTTTTTGTTTTTCGCACCATTCTCTGTAACCTCTAGAGACTGCTGTGCGTGAAAATCCCAGGAGATCAGCAGTTTCAGAAATACTCAAACCAGCCCGTCTGGCACCAACAACCATGCCACGGTCAAAGCCACTGAGATCACATTTTGCCCCCCATTCCGATGTTTGATGTGAACGTTAACTGAAGCTGCTGACCTGTATCTGCATGATCTTATGCATTGCACTGCTGCCACATGATTGTCTGATTGGATAATTGCATGAATAAGCAGGTGTACAGGTGTTCTTAATAAAGTGCTAGGTGAGTGTATATCAATTTACAGAACATGGCATTTCAAATTCATGGAACATATTGTTGGCTTATTATAAAACAATTACAGGAACAAATGCATCAATTGTTTTTATTTATTCATTGAATCAAATCATGCCCTGACCATTGTATAGCATTCTTCAATCAAATAAAATAAATAACAATGATGAATGATAATAATGAAATAGAAAATGGGCTGCATAACATCGGCTGGAGGATAGGGATTCTCATAATCTTTTTACAGCTGATCAAACACACCTTATTGTTGGACTTTCAAAAGCAACCTATTCAGAATAAGTTGATATATAAGGAGCAGTGTAGCAGCTCATATGTGATAAAACAGAATACAATTTATCTTGCTTTGCCTTTGAACTGGAGAACTTCACAAGTAGCAGCATTTCAGCATTTCAGCATTGTCAATAAATATCGATATAGGGACAGCTGCATTTGCAGATCTGAGTACAAGTCCTTGGGAGCAGGATCGGTACCCCAATACTACAGATACTATTAGTGCACCTCTAGTATGTGTGTGTTTGTGTATTAGTGTGTGTGTGTGTGTATGTGTGTGCAAATATAGCCTACAGGGTATCTTTCTATGTCTCATTCGTCATATTGCGTCATAAGGATGGTTATCACTGCTACACAATGAACACATTAAGAACATTAATCCTCAGCTGAGATCTGAAGCCCATTACCACATTACGCCTACACACACTCTCATGCACATACACATACACATGTACACATGTACGCACGCACACACACGCACACACACATGTATAATTGCACAACCATGTTTGTATAGACACACATGTCCACAGCAAATGAGCCAGCTGCTCAACAGATCAGTTATAATAATCAAAAGAAGAAGAAGAAGAAGACAAAGAAGAAACTTGTACAGCGCTGTTTACAACACGCTTTAGCAATGAAATAACTTTAGACTCATAAAATAAATTAAAACAAGTAAAACAAGAAGGTAATACAAAATGAAAGTATATGAATAGAAGGTAAATAGCAATGAAAAAACAACACTAAAAGACATCACATAAAAGCAAGTGTATAAAAATGTTTTATGAAGTGAGTTAAACCTGCAATAAGCGATTTCAGACCATATAACCAATCCTGAAACTAATGTGTGCTTTCCTTGAGACATAATGATATAAACCAATACCCACACACAGGGGCCAGATGTGTTGCTGTTTTCACTTCTTTTCTAAAGCTTGTTGTCAAAATCCACACCGAGTCAAAGATCCTCCCGGTCCTGTCAGCAGCTTTTCATTTCTTTTTAAACTAGCTTGTTTAAAAGTGGTGCTCTGTAGCGCACCTGTTGGAAACACCTGTAGCTTATATAGGATTTACACTGACAGGCTACAGCGTATGATCAAATCCTTAAGGACAATATCAACACCTGTAGATCATCATACAGGATTTACACCACATGATTGCAACAATATCAACGCATTACCCTACAGTGTGCAGCTCAATGGCATACGCAAGCACATACTGCCCCACCTCCACCAATACAGTTCTATGATTCAGATTATTCCATCAATCACACACACACACACACACACACACAGCGATCGATTCATACTGCTCTGCGTATAGACCTATAGCAAATAATAATATATGTAACCTGTACTTCCTTGACTGTTGAACCAGTCCTCCTGCATTGGTGATCCATGCTTAGGTCCTGGTTGCGGTTTGTCAGGTTCAAGTTGAGGTGGGGCTGCTAATTTAGTACCCGCCACCGGGTCTCTGCCATCCGCTTCGGTGTCGGGCTGGGCCTCCGCGTCGGTGTAGCAGGGCTCAAGGCCCCTAGAGGTCGGAGGCCCCCAGGCACCGGCCCAATCGGCCCGGTGGATAATCCGTGGCTGTCTAATGGTGGAATCGATGAAACGAGCGAGTAAACTTGTTAAACTAGTAAACTTGCTACCTACCTCTTCATTTGTCATTGTGGGACATGTAACCTTCAGAGGGAGCAAAATCTGGCAAAGTGAGACTGGTAACTGGCGACCCTCTCCATAGGTTTCTTTAGCTTAGCTATTAACCTTTATGCACATTTTGTCCTTAGGGGCCTCCATAGTGCAGTTGTTTTGCTGTGCTTTATTTACAAATGTGTTGCGGTTTCTGTCACCCTCTAGTGGTTGGAAAAACACTTAGTGGAGCTTTAAAATAGGATAGTAATTCTGCTGGTCTAAGCTCTACAGGTGGGTCGATCCAAAGCCTAAGACCCCTGAAGCCAAAAGCCTGGTCACCTTTAGTCTGAAGCCAAGACTTTGGAACAGCAAGAAGGGCCCTTCCTGAGGGTCTGAAGCTGCACACTGGCTCCTATGGTTAAAATGTCTGCAATATAGCTTGAGGCCAGACCTAACTGTAGTTTAACAGTGATCAGTAAAATATTAAATTTGATTCTAAACCTAACAGGTAACCAGTGCAGACATGCCAGAATTGGAATTATGTTATTTCTTCTGTTTGTATCAAATACATGGAGGTGAAAAAGGCACAATTATTGATTCCAGAATAAAGAGATCCAGTAATCTAAATATGAGGCGATAAAAGCATGAATGACTTTCTTCATTTCATTTTGGAAATGGCTCCCAACTGAAGGAAGTAAGAAGGTGCCACTCTTTACCTATTCATCAAAGCTCAAGTCATCAAAAAAACTTAAGTGATCAAAATCCACTTATTTTAAATAAAAAAAGACAAAGTTTGTATTTTCAGTTTCTTTCATCCAGCAATTTTCTAATTTTCTGAATTTTAATTGAGCTTGAAAAGTTTGAAATATTACTCATTGTCCCATTCTCAAATAAACAGATGTAATCAGTCACTCATTAACTTTTTGGTATTTTTTAAGGACTCCAATTATGGCACGACAACTGTAGAAGTTATTTTACTATATTTAAAACCTAATAATTTAATTTATTTATTTATTTTTTGAAGCGCACAAGGCCGCTTTGATATTCCATGGGAAAACGAGGAGGAAATAAATCTTCACAGGAGGGATGTTTAATTCAGAATTTTACTACCTCCAGAGGGAAAACACACACACACACACACACACACACACACACACACACACACACAATATCAGCCCCATATTGAAACAATGTAAAATGTTATTCATTGGCAGTATCTTTGGTGGCTCGTGTTGCCTAAAAGTGAACAGACTGTAGGACAGTGATATCGGCAGTAAAAACATGTCGGCAGGCATTAGACTGCCCTCGTTAAGCACAGAACTCATTATGCCGCGCCTCGCTCCCCTGCTGAAAGAAAGAGGGAACATTTCCTTCCAGTTGGAAGAAAAAAAAATAAAACAGTGGTTAGCCTTTTCTATCTGTATCTCCCAGAAAGGTTTGCTGTCTGGGACCCATGTGCGGAGGGAGATAAAGCCAAGAGGGGTTAGTAATACAGCCCAGCTATTTAAGAGGCTCTAATGATATTCATTAATTTAGATTCATTTCAACTTCCATCTGGAGAGACACAGAGAGAGAGACAGAGAGAGACAGAGAGAGAGAGAAAGAGAGAGAGAAAGTCAGAGAGTGTCATTGGATATAAGATTCGGAAGAGCAGGATATGGAGGTTTTAGTTGGGGGTCAGAAAGTTAAGCTGGAGTCACAGAACTCTGAGAAGAAAAGTAAATACTGAAAAGGGAGTCAATCAACTGCAATGGAGTTTTGGAAGTCGAACTAGCCTTCTGGTGGGGAAGCATGATTTCTTATGCAGTGCAACAGAAAGACAGATGAACAATTAAATCAAGTGAATGATATATCTCTGAGTGCGACCCTCTCTTCACAAAATGGTTATGTGCAACAGAAAGACCAAATGAGAAGCTATAGTAGGTGGCATGCATTGTATGTAAACAGATTATGAGTACTTTACATTAATATATTAAAGCAGTAGGGAGCTTTCAGTTTTCTGCTGTCTGAAAAGTACATGGCTTCCATCTTTCATCTTTTTGACTTTCAGACAAAAACATTTATACGTGTGTCCGGTGACAGTGTCCAGACAGTGGCAGTATCCAAATCCATCCAAATCCTAAAGCCAGACAATCCTTCCAAAACTGACATTGCTATAAAGATGGAGAGCGAAGTGCATGCATTTTTAGTGTGTGTGTGTCTGTGTGTGTGTGTGTGTGTGTGTGTGTGTATGTTTGCTCAACTGTCACATTGCACTGAACAAACACACACACACACAAATCTCTTACACCAAAGTTCAGCATTTTTCACATTGTCTAACTTATAGCAGATGTGTCCTAATTGTGGATGTGCTTGCTAGTATTTGTCACAGTGCCTCTGCAGTAGAGCTACCTGATCTTCGTCGGAAATTCCATGATCAGGCTACTTGGGTCAGTATCAGTATTCACTCCTCATAGGGCAACATATGGCCCTTGTCACCCTATTATAGAGTTGGCGGATCTTCTTCTTGGGTTTGACCTCTGTAAATTAAGTAAAATGCCAAAGCTCCATCATCAGGGACAGTGGTGGCTGAAGCTTCATGGACAGAGACAGTGGTGGCCGAAGCTTCATGGACAGTAAATGAGCTGTCCAGGTCTCAGTAGAACTCACCTGAAAGAGAGAGTCTGAAGGGTGCAGGCCTGCTTCACTTTTGAGGCAGGAATGGCAGGAATTGCTAAGCCAAAGTCAATCAGTTTGACTCTGAAAGGCTGTTCCAGATGATTTACCAGCACAATGTTATCTCGTTTTAGGTCTGTATGAATCACACTCATGCTCTTCAGAGTCTCAAAAGCCATGACCAGCTGCAGCTACAAAGGCAGCAATAAAGATCACATGCCATAACTGAAAATTTAAGTTTTGAATTTTGTTTTAAATGTATAGTGAATTAGTATTTTTCAGATTGCTTTTAATGATGAATATTAGATATTTCACTCAATAGATATTTGGCTCCATTTGGCTTGGTAAGAGAACTGTCAAAGCCACATAGTCTGTATCTGCTGTATGATAGGTCTTATCTCCTTTCGAGACAGGGGCTCTAAATCATGCTCCATCATGAAATTAGAAAGACTCATGTTCAGCATTTCAAATACCTTGATGCATGAAGCTTTCATAACATCTCACCAAGTTGCACTTATCTCGGTCCAGAATGCTGACTCTTTTCAGCATGACCAGGCAAAATCTCAGCAAGGAAACATGTGCTACCCATACTTTTAGAGGCATAATTTACCTCTTTTTTGACATCCTGGACATAATCAGGCCTCTTCTTAAGGATCTTGATGGCCACTTTTCTAAAACACCCCGCACCTTTGAAGACACAGGTAGTCACATAAACTGATGGGCCACATGTCATTCTAGACTACCTGGAAGTCCACATGAGCTTAGAGGGGAGGTGGAGTCAGGAGGAAAGTCCTTTGAGCTGTCCTACATTATTGGACGTGGGAGTGATGGAGAGAATATGTGTGAAAAGAAGTCGCTACATTCAGAGTCTTAGGTCATGCAGTCAACATTACATAGAAACATATAATTAAACCATTAATTATTCCCATGCATTAAGATAATTTGTACAGTAGTTGACCCTCCCCGGAGCTACAAATATTTTTCCTTGAGCCTCCCCGAGTGACTGGGGGAAAATGCATGACCCTCCCTCCACCATAAATAACCATATTTTATTATATTCAGGTATTGGAGAAAATAAAAAGCAAAGGCTGACCTTTTCCAGCCATAGATGTTGATTGTCAAATTATGAATTGATAAAATAAAATTAGAACTGATGACTTTTTAAATATTATTTTTTTAGAATATAATAGGCCCTGACAGTTCCCCTCGCGGTGCGCGTGCGTTCACATTCACTGTGAACGCATGCGCACCGTGTAGCCAAAGTGCACTCTGGGTATGAGAGCCGCTGAGAATCTGAAACGCAATGAAAGATAAACCTGGACTTTGGAGGGGCAGGTGTCTTTCCTGTAGGGACTGTGACTGTGAAGAATATGAGCCCGGACACGACGCAAACCCACACCAAGCTGGCATTGTTCTGAATGTGATTTTCCACAGCAAAGCAGCATCGTTGCTACGATCTATCATACTCATTCACCATAGAATCGAGGGTGCGATAAACAAGGTCTATGTTGATGTTTTGCTCCTCTGTTTGGTCATGGGTCTCGTCGTCTCGTTGGACTATACGGAGCAGGACACTTTGCATGGATGCTGTGCCATAATTCAGCACTAGCAGTTGCTCACCTGCATGCTGCTTGAACAGCACCACGGGTTTGCCGTATTCTTTGTCCATCAAAACATCCCGGAACCATATTCTTGGTGGAAGCACAATGAAAAAGGACGAGAATAGTTCAAAGGCATATTCATAGTCCAGCCATCCACTCGGATTCCTCCCGCCCTCTGGCCCAGAGTCTGGGAGCAACAGCTCCTCTAACAGTCGACTATTAGACAAAATATTTTTTGTCGCAACTGATTGTCATTTGTCGACTGCAATACAACAGCAAATTTCTCTTATGTGTCATTCGCTGATAAATGCTGCAAGGACACCCTTAAATTCTGGTGAAGCACGCTCTCTATCCTAGTTTTAGATCGTCTCTAAGAAAACGCTATGATACTTCAAAATAGAGTTCAGGGGTCACCATACGGGACTCACTATTGTCATGCATGCACCACGTCCAATGGGCGGTTAAGGTGGGGTGGGAGATACCAAGTTTAGTCAGTCCCATACAGCGGTAAAACACGTATTTTGAAAAGAAAAAACGTATTTAAAATAAATACAAAATACAACCATTTAAAGTTGTATGTCCCTCCCTTAAAGCCAAAATAAAAAACATACGTCCCTCCCCAGTGCTTATATAATTTGACGTGCCTCCCCCGTTTTGCACCCCCATCCCCCCACCCCCCTCATAAATAACGAACAGTCCCTTAGGGGTTGTAAAATAAAGCATTACCAAATATTTCACCCAAAAATTATCTTTATACTTGTCTATTTTTCGTGTTCTAATGTTGATATTCTTGGATGAAAATTACAAGTAGCTCGATGTTGAGGTATAAGAATATACTAGGTGGTAGGTGGTATCAGGAAGGCAGCAGACAAAGATGACAGGGAGGACTATGAGAAGCTCTGGGTTTTCTGCCTGTCACTCTGAGTTTGATTTCTCCTGGGATTCATCAGCGGCTATTCCTCCTCTGACTTGAATCCTGGGTCTTCTCCATCCTCCACAGCCCAGCAGCTCATCCATATACACTGTGTGTGTGTGTGTGTGTGTGTGTGTGTTGAGTTTCTCTCAACTGTCCTCCAGTCCTTAGAGGCCAATACTCAGTGGGTTCCACATGGACCCCATGAGGTCCATGTGTTTTCCTCAACTATTGGAGTTAAGGATGTCATTTTCTGAAAGTCTAGCCTATTAAATGTCTACAAAGGCAAGGGAAGTGCAGTACAGATCAACGCCTTCAGCCAACTACAGTGTTGTTGTTCTCATTCATTGGTGAAGTGACTGGTTTCCAACTCAAAGCTGTCTGTTGCTGTGATGAGATCTAGAACCTTACCAGCTCCATTTTTAAGGCAGAAAGAGAGTACAGGTGGGGGGATTATGCAGATTATGATACAAGATAAGATACAATATTATTATTATTTCTGGGGAACAGTGATGTCATTACTGAGTGACAGGTCTCATGGTGATGAGGTGAAAGGGGCCACTGGACCGAGAGAGAGAGAGAGAGAGAGAGAGTGTGTGTGTGTGTGTGTGTCTTTATGTTTGCGTTGCATGCTTCAGTGTGTATGTCTTCATTCATGGATGACTTTACATCTGTGCATGTCCATGTATTCGGTGCATTCCTCTGTTGCATCCATAGGTGTGTGATTAGTGTTTGCGTGAGTTTGCTCCGGCTAAGCCACTACCTCAGATTCATTCCTTCTCTATTTGTCTGTGGCCCAAATGCAGTAGCACTGCAATAATTGATGAGCATCACTTATCAATAATTCAGCTATACATCTGATTAGCCAATAGGATTGATGATGGGGCTCAGCACTGAGGCCTCGCACATCAAACCCTTTACTTGGCCCTGGGCTGTTGTTATCTCTCCCTGCTATGTCTCTCTGTCTTTTCTTTCTTTCTTTCTCTCTGTCTCTGTCATTCTCTCTGCTGCTCTGGCCGTTTGAATTCCTTCTTTCCGTCTCTCTCTTTCTCTCTGTTTCTTTCTCTGTCCCTTTTTGTCTCTTCCTCGCGGTCTCTCTTTCTGCCCCTTGGCCTTTTTCTTCTCTCTCTCCCCACACTTGCTCATTCCTTTCCCTCTCTCTTCCTTTATCTCCCTCACCTCTCCTCTCTCTCAGTCTCACTCCCTACTTGTCTCTGTTTAGAATCAGTGTCATGTCAGTGTCTATTTCATTCACTATAGTATTCACTATTGATATATATATATATATATATATATATATATATATATACACCATAACATACAGTATATACAGTATGTATCAAGAGTATCAGGTAACATCAGCTGGAAACTTTTTTCCTGAGAGAGGCCCCTTGACATCAACAGGTGGCAAATGTCAACACTAACCGGGAGAGGGATGGAGGAGGGATTGGATGAGATAGACAGAGGGAGATAGAGAGAGAGAGAAAGAGAGAGAGTCAGTGGGTATTTGGACGGAACAGAGAGTCTTTTCCAGGACAGCGGGGATCGATACCCCCACTGCCTGGGCTCACAACCCCCAAGAGCACAGTGGAGGCCCAAGAAGTAAAGTGTGTGTAAATTTGTGCATGGGTGAATCTCTCTTTCTCTCTTTCCCTCTCTCTCTCTCTCTCTCTCTCTCCCTCTCTCTCTCTCTGTCTGTCTGTAGGCCAACTGGGAGAGACAGACGAAACGGAGCAAGAGAGAAGGGAGGGAAGAGAACTTGGCAGCAAAGAGCCAAAGTGTTAATTACTTATCGATCCAATTTGGCAGATGACTCCCTAAAAAGGCAGAGGGCAGCTCAGAGTAGCACCAAAGAGAGAGAGAGAGGAGACAATCTACTGTTCAAAAGTCCCTTGGACTCTCATCTCTGCCTCACTAAATGTTTACTACCAATTCCTGGCCTCCGTGCCACGCCTGACTGCACTGCCTACCGCCTCCCCATCACCTCCCGACTATCTAACTCCTCTCTTCTCGCTGTTTTTCTCTCCGTTCCACATTGGCTGCTTTCATTCTATCCTTCACATCTCATCTATGTCCTCTCACCTCTCACTTTTTCTCTCCGTTCCACATTCTCCCGCTCTCCTGGATCATCAATGAATCATTATCTTTATCAGTGTTCCCTGTGCTGTAGTGTTTTTTTTTTTTTTTTCTTGTATCTCTCATCCTTGTTCCTTTACCGCATCACTCTTACTCACTCTCTTTTCACCATCATCTTTCTCTGTTTCTGTCTTGTTCTCTCTCTCTCTCTTTAGATTTGCTTCTCATACATCTTCTCATGTAAGAAATGGTATTCCACTGTTGGATAAAGGTTGGATAAAGGAGCGCCCTGCCGTTTCATGTTGGAATGCCATCTCTCAAATGCCCTACAGCTGACACTGATTTGCCAGTAATATGTATAGCATGTGTTACGATTCTCTTGATTTCATTCTCCTTTCCTTTCCATTCCTCATTATCCATAGAGTTTCTATACTCTTGACATTCTTCCATCTCTACATCCATGCGTGCTTGTATGCATAGGCACATGGATTTGAATCCGTCTACAAACACACACACACACACACAAATGAGTCCTTCTGGTCCCAGCGTGCTTACAGCCCTGCTCCACTACAGCCATCAGCCATCAGCCATCGAAGGAATGATTCCTTTACCAGCAGTGAAAGATGCTCCACTGCTCGCGTTGCGTTGCATCCGATGGCTGCGTCCAAGCGAAAAAATCGCCAAGGTTCAGTTCTCGATGGTTGACGCACGCGTTCTCCCGCATTGAAATAAAGTTGAATTGATTGTTTTCTGGTGAATCCATTCAGAAGTCAATACGCTCTGTGGAGCAGGGAGAACGTCACGTTGGCGCAACTCTGATGGCAACGCGACACAACGCTGGTAGTGGAGCTCTAATGTTACAGTGCCAGGGATGGAGGAAGATGGCTTTGACAACATCAGCATCATCTCACGATCTCTTTATTTAGTATGATGGGAGGGAGCGAAGGAGGGGCGGAGAAAAAGAGGATTATCTAAATTCATTTAACAGCAGAGATATGAGCCAATTACACACACACACACACACACACACACACCTCATAAATACAGATATGCAGCATGATTATGACTGATAAGAAATACATAATCAAGTCAGGGGTTATTAAGGCACTTTTTTTTGCGGATCCACATTTTAATGTGATTTATTGTAACCTAAAACTGACTTTGCAGACTGTGAGGTAAGTTCATCAATCAACAAGCACACATATACGACCTTAGCTACACAACATGTCACTGAATAACTTGTATTTGGAGTGAACTTCATCAAATGTCAAAACTGCAAAATATAGTTGCCAGTGGGCACATTTGTACATTTTACCCCTACAGTATTGAAATTCTAAGAGCAGGACAATAACAGGTATGTCATTCAAATAAACAGCTTTCAGTAACATAATTTTATTCAGAAACAAGATTATTGTCTTGAAGATTATTGTGTAGAAAAAGCACAATTCAGCCTTGAATTTATCATGCACAAATTTCTCAATGCCGCAAATTTAACTGAGGAAATCTAGTAAAGAGACAAAAATCTGGAGAAAATAAAACTTTGGAATGCAAAATCTGGGCTCATATAAAAGTTAACTTTTGTGAAATACCATTAGTGCAAATTGGTCAACTAATAATTAAGTGCAAGGACAGTAACACAATTCAGAAAAGTAGAAACTAGGATAAATGGATGTTTTTTTTATCTTCTTTTGGATAACCACTGAAAAGTGAGGATGAGTTATAATTAGGGAGGAGGTCTGGAGTCGTTTCTCACCCTAGCACCGTGGTCCTCTACCTGTGATTTAAGAAACCAGGCTACAGAAGCTTTAGCACAAGAACATTTACAGGGAGACTCCTCATTTTATACTGTATATATCTGAGGTTCATAAGAATTTTCAGCCCATGATTCAAATAAGAAATACAGCCTGTCATCCGGTGAACCATTGCTTATGAAAACATATTGTGACTCATGTCATGTGAGGATGTAGTGAAGATAACGAATGGGCCCCAACCAACAATTTAAGGCACCCATTGATAGAGACCTTAGCAGAGGAAAATACAGAGAGACTTTTTGTCTGTGTCTGGCTGTGAGTGTGATTAAGTACTGTACGTATGAAAGCATGTATAAACAATGTCTACTTTGTTCCATCATGCACCATTAGTGTCGTCTGGATTAAAAGACGAGACCTCACTGTATCTTAATTACATACATTACTGCCACTGAAGCACATGATTTAGCACATTCTATTATCAAGTGCACAGAAACATGGTGTTAAGACACATTGTGAAACAGCCATGCTCGCAGCAAGATACAAATATTCATGACGTGTGTGTGTGTGTGTGTGTGTGTGTGTGTTTCCTTTCACTCTCTGTTGCATTTAATGGCATCCTGTCTTTTAATTAAGGTTACACCTCACTGCTGCAAGTTGTCTTTCACAATCTTACTGGTCGCAAACACACACAATTTGCACCACAGCATATGTTGTTGTCAACATGCACTAATAAAGGTTAAATTGGTAATTGGAGGCAGTTTCTTTTATATTCCAATCTGAGTTTATCATTCTTAATGTTTTTATACATTGACTTATACACAGACTATACACTCACTGACTCACTGAACATGGGTTTACATGTGTTTTGAGGCTGGAAAGGTTTTGTATATTGGTTGTACATACTGTAAAAAAAAAAGGGCTAGTGTTGAGTTACGATGATGTAATAATTTGCTTAAAAACAGAGCCAGCAACAACATTGTCAAATCAATTCTATACTGTATCTTTAACTAACAGCTACATACGTACATCCTCTAAAATTTCATATATCAGTGCCTGTGTTATTAGAGTACTTTGGGTATTGTGTCTGTGTGTTTCATCACAGCTTGCAGTTAGCACTACACTTACCACTGAGCAATTTTATGTTGACATGATAGCTGTTTAAAAGGTTTAAATTGTTTTAGATGTCTGGGATAAAATTAGACTACATACGGGTTAAAAGTGAAAGTTCAGTAGATGTCGATGGGCAGAGTAGATGGGGTAAATAACAGAAATAAAGCATGACCTTGTACATATGGACTTCTCTGGTGCATATTTTTGATATTTACAGCTGTTTATGCATTGTTTAAATATTTAATAATGTGCTTGGTCTAAAATGGCCAAAAAAGATCCTATAGGCTATATGACAACTAAAGCATAGATGTGACATTGAAATGACGTCTAGTTCTCAGTGGATTATTAGTGTGATACACTAACAACATGTTAACAATGTATGATAACACATTAGCGTGCTGTAAAACACAACTTTAACATGTTTTACAAAATTACACACAATGCTAGAAATGTAGGTTTGCAGTGAGGTAAAGCAGATGGCAAGAGGATGTGGAAAAAAGTGGAGAGGAGGGGGATATATGGTCCAAATATAAAATAAAAGTGTGGAGTAGGCATGAAGTTGGAGGGGAATGGCACGGCCATACCTCTTCCACCTCTCTTTTCATCTCTCCTCTCGTCTTTTTCCCCACACTCAGCATTTTCCTGTCCTGTTCGACTCCAGGGAGATGAATCAAGACTCACTCAAATATTTTACTTCCTTCATGAATGAGTACTTCTGGGCCTCAGCCTCTCTGCCTGGGTCACACACACACACACACACACACACATACACACACACACACACATATGAACAGGTGCACCCATGCAAGGATTTACTCACACACACCACACATACAGAGACACACTCACATATACACCCAGTTGCCCACAGGGACATACACACCCAGCATGCAGGTATGCATGTTCTTGCACACATGCAGCACATACAGAGCATATACTGTACATACTCATCACACACACACACACACACAGACACACACACACCACTTGTGGCCATTCTTTATTTATTCCTCACAAAGACTGCTGGCGAACTTATGACCTCCCTATGTGTATTATCCTGTCATCACCTGCAACTACCACTCATCATTTACCCTGCGTGTGTGTGTGTGTGTGTGTGTGTGTGTGCATGCGAGTGTGTGTTTGGAAGCGGGGGGCATGCATGTGAGTGTGTGTATGTGTGTCCTTCTGTGGACCTACTTGTATGTGTCACGGTATTGTAGGTGTGTGTGTGTGTGTGTGTGTGTGTGTGTGTGTGTGTGTGTGTGTGTATTTCATTGTGCCCCTAAATGCACACCTGTGTGCTTGTGTGTGTGTGTGTGTGTGTGTGTGTGTGTGTGTGTGTATGTGTGTTTGTTGGCAGCCAGGTGCATTACCCTGTCAGAGTGCGGAGCCTGGTTCATATCTTACCTCTAACAGCCAGATAGGAAAACCACTCTGCTTTTGATTTGAGGCGAGAAAAGTGGTTTAGCACACCTCTCTCATATATCTCCCCTCCTCCACCTCCTCCTCTCCTCCCTTGCTCCCCTTTTACTTTTATTTGTCAATTTCCTCTCCTCCTGGCTGGGCTGTCAGCGGGGCTGGAGTCTGTCATACCTGTGGCTGAGGCATCATTTGGACTTTAATACTACAGAAATGAAGGGAACACAGCTTCTCCCTATGGCTTACTGGGACTCAAGTGTCACTTTTCACCTTTCAAATGGCATGTTATTATTTAAGTGACATGTTGTCAGGCGGTGGGGGATAAGGCAGCATGTCATTGCATGTAAGTGTTGCTGTATTGGCGAGCTGACATGCGTGCAATCAGCAATCCTGGAGCAAGTCATGCTTCACTCAATGAATGGAGGATATTTTTTGCTTGAGAAGTAAATGTGACACTTAAAGCCAGGGAGACTAAAGTGAAAAGTGAAGTGATTTTATTTTATTTTTTTAATTCCTGGATTATTGCAGAGTGCACAGTGGACTTGAAATATGACAAAGTAAGGAAAAAACATGTGACACTGATGAGGTCATGAGACTTTAAATTTTAAATATATATATATTTTTTTTTTTCATTTTTTCCCCATTACTGTTATTATCTACTGTTTCATTTATTGTTACTGTTTTTATTTTTCTAATTATGAAGCATTTTGTAACTTTGATTTATAAAAGCGATATACAAATAATGTTCATTTTTATTAGAAGCAACGCCAAAATAAGTATGTGGAAGGTGGTATGAATTAAGAATTGCCAATTGTGTGGAAAGTGTGTATGACATCCATAGATGCACAACCAAGTGAAGATGTTCATGTAAATGCCACCTCAACAGAAATCTAGGCCTAGCAGTTTCAAAGCAGGTTTTCTCCTTGCCTTCTATTCAAACTGGTTACAAGGAAATGATATGAAAGACTAAACCCATTTAAAATCTCAGGATATTTGCATCTCACTCTTTCTCTCTCGCTCTCTTTCTCACACACACACACACACACGCACACAAACATATGAAAAACATCCCCAGAAGAATCTCTCACTCCCACATCATCAATGCGTGGTTTACTTTACCTACATGCTCCCACTTTGAATGCTTGAACTCACATTTGCAAAAAGGCTACAGGCATCCTCCTAATCTAGACACTGCTGATGTTGACACATACCCAGTCTCCTCTCTATCTATCAATCTATCTTTCTTTCTATAAACCTGCCCTAGTTGTTACTTAATTATGTCTGTCTCTGTCCTTCTCTTTTTTTTTTGCCTCCCTCCCGCCCCCATGCTTGTTGATCTATCTATCCCCCTCCTGTTCCATCCACTTTTTTTCCTCTGATGTTTTCTCTATCTCTTTTTTCTATTTCCTTCTGTCTCATTTGTTTGTCATTCGTTCTCAAATCGTCAGCTTTGCTAAATGAGATTTAATCCCGGAGCTGTCAGGCGGGCGACTGATAGCGATCAATCTCCGGAAAGCCGGGAAGCGTGACGGGACGGGGGCTGATTCTTGCAGAGAATCAACTGGAATGCTTATCCACAACGTCTCGTCTGGCTCTAAATGCATGCTAAAAACACAAAGCAAAAGCTGTGCGACACAGTTGAGTGAAAATTGACACACACACACACAAACACACAGAGGCACACAAACACAGTTATGTCCATTGAATGTAGGTAATGTCCACTTTCTTACATGGCAAAACTAGCAACAGCGGTGTGCCATGAAAGGTCTATGTGCTATTGATCTTTACACAGAGGGAGACTGCAAGAAAAAGAAAGAAAAAAGGAGAGGAAGGGGAGCGTCAGAAAAATCTCAACTGCTGATCTATTGACTCAAATGAAAACTTGAAGCTCAGCAAGAAGTAAAGCACAGTAAGAGGCATGTCAAATAAAGAAAGACCAAAACAAAATAAAGAAAGGGGAAGAAGCAGTTGAAGTGAGACCGTGAAGGGGGGCGGGGGGGGATCAATGACACACTGACGCATGTTGGTCCTACTGGCAATTTTATCAGTCAGTTTTACCCATTATACCAAATGAGCGGTGTCTTTTTTTCCCACGGCACAGCCGAGGGCATCAGGAGCCAAATTCAGGTCAGTCAGGCAGTCACTTCTTTAGATGTCGCTTCTTGAGATGGCCTATGACATAAGATAGGCCTACAATGCATGATCTTTTCACTGTGTAGCTGCCTCTTCAACCTGTAGATTTGTCAGCTAAGATGACTTGGAGTGTGCTTGTTGTATCTCTCCAGCCCAATAAAGTGATTATCCGCAAGATTGTTTTTTACATTTTATTTTGGCAACATATTTGGTGATTAACTCTAATCGCTGTGGAGGTTTGGACTGAGCTTTTCAACAATCCCTTCACAACAGTTTTTAAAAGTGTTTAAGTGTTTTACTTACTAGCAAAGCAACTAGAAGTAACCGAATGACAGAATTTAAGCCGGTGCCTAAGAGCGACCAAGTCTACAGAGATGGTAATATCTACTCTATGTAAATATTTCTAACCTGTTTTATGTTTAAGCAAGTTCTAACAATAACATTAGCACTGGACCTACATTAGTACTTAGCAATAGATCTAACAAGCTGCAACTCAATTTAGGCACTGGCCCAACATTATAGTTAATGTAGATTGTAGCTAATAAATGATAGCAAGACCTACCAGTCCAAAAGAAAAACAGCACCCGATTCAGAAACAGTCTAAGAGCCACATCTGCATCACTCCTCTGTCTCTTCTCATCTTTGAGTGCTTTTAATCTTGGAAAGGTAATGCTAATGTTCGCTCTGCTTTTGGCTTTCCTTTGTCGCACCTTGCCTTCCTCTGAGCGATTAATCTGCTCCTCTTTCCTTGGATTTGCTGTTGATGCAGTTTGAGTTTCTGTAGATACTTTTCTTTGTCTACTCTGCCATGGTGGCTATCGCTGCTCATGCTAACTACCCAGCTCTTCTCCCATTTTTTTCCAAACAAACCTGTGTTGCTGCTTCTTTAAACCTAAAAGGCATCACGGCCTGCGTGCCAAAGGATTTTCTTTTTTTCTGGGAAACAGATACCCGCTGCTAGGTGTTTAGAACAGCAAATGTTAAAGCTTAGTTAGTTCAGGCAGGACATGTAAGTCATGCGTGCCGCAAAGCTGATCCAAACAAACACCAATCACGTTTGACACTTCAAACAAGGCGGTCCATTTAAGCTGTCATCTCCATTCATCCCTGTGGTTCCTACCTGCTACACACTGCTGCTGACTGGTTGTGCTGCTTTCTCCCTCCACCACCCCAGCCTCCTGCTGTCTGGTTCCTTGTTAATCAGTATATTTGCGATGTTTCTGTATTGTCTCTTGAAATTATGTATATTCCATATCTCCACGATATGTGTTTGTTGGTTTCTGTTCTCTGTACCCTGGGGCATTGATTGAGCTCCCTGCTGAATCTTTAGCATGCTGCTTGGATTCATAGAGAGCAGAACTTGTACCGCCAAATACAACTGTATAACCATTCGTACAAAGGTTTTAACTTCATGACGAGATTGTTCCTGACTAGGTTGGATCACTATTGTGTTATATCAATCGGCGACAGAGCGTACCAAAACTGATCTTTATTTAAAGTCTTGCAAGACAAGATAAATTGTTCTATCGACAAAGTTTTCAACTGCAAAAAATGTCTGAATATTATGAGGAATTCAACTCTTATGCATTACATATGCCTGAAGATATAGCATGGCAATTGCAGATCACAACTGGGAAAGCAAGTTGATTGAGTATAACATGCTGAAAGACAAAAATACGTGGAATTCACACATATATCCAGCCCAATGGGACCATAAAAAGTCACTCTTGCAAACTACCTATCGATTGGCCATCAGTTCAAGAAACTAATGTGCATCTGAAGGTGCTACTCTAATCTTTAATGTATACATGATGCATAGATTATCTGTTCATTAAAGTGACAGAAAGTCTGGCTGGAACCCCAGAGGAACAGGTCCTCCATTCTCCTCCTCCTCTCTCTGTCCCTCTCTGTCCCTCAGTATGTCGTCATGTAAATGGCCTTTCGGTAGCCTTCCTCACTCATTACTGTTGCATGTAATTAGTGAGAATGATTAGAAAGAGAGGACACTTTAATATCTCATTAACGGGAACATTTCAATCTCTTTCCATTTCTGAGTGTGTATGTGTGAACGCAGAAAGAGAGTGTGTGAGAGAGAGAACCCACCAAGGGCATTTGTTCTTATTAAAATGATTTCAGAGCAGCAATTAACCAGGCTGGCGACACCATCACCATTCCCAACCAATCAAAGGCCACAATTCTGGGCCAATAAAATCATCTTTATTCGCAGTTACACAGGAGGGAGTTATTAAGCAGGCTGGGAAATAATTACTGAGGATTCTGGGTAATTATGACCAGAATATGTTCCAAGCCTCTAGATTCCTTAACGACCAATAGAATCACCTGAACCTACGACTATTGGCTGCACAGATTGTTGCAACATGACAACAAAAAAAAAGTCAATATGAAAACTATATCAATTCATATGGGTGTCAATGAAAAAAAATATATATATATGATGGGTCAACCAAGTGTGGAGAGGTGAAATGAATACATGCTTTGTTTGAACAGTGGATTATTTTGCTTGTCTGTCATTGCATTTTCAGCCCAAATCTGCCTGATTTGCGAGCAACACTTTATAATGGAGGGTGAAGATGAATCATCTCCCAAAGACGGTCATTCTTCTCTCTACATTCTTCTGACACATAGCCATGCACCACTACACCAGCCATCTTCTGTAAGTCTGTGACTTACTGCCTCACCATAACTCTCCTACCACTCTGAGATATTTATCATATCAAATCTAATTTACTTGTAAAGCACTTTTTACAAGAGATAAACATATCATAAGCGTAAGATAACCCAAACTGTGAGATAATAGTTGTAAGACACTGTCTAATCAAACTAACCCAGTCAATGAGATTTGTGCTTTTAATGAACAAATGTGAAAAACCCAAAATCAAAAGTTCAAAACTTTGCATTACTACCTAACATAAATCAATGTATTACTTCACCATAAACAAAACAAAAACACAATTCAACCAAATTTAAGAAGACAAAGTTAGCCACGGTTAATGGTTAGAAATGGGATCTGAACACTTTATGTCGTACCTGTTGTAGCTGTGATGCCAAACAAAACATTCTGTGTGAACTCAGTTGTAACTGATATCCCGTCCGGCCCCTTCTAGTTCGTTCATATGGAAGACACACTGCGCTCAGACAGACACCATACAGATGATGTATGACCCAGACAGTGTTTGTCATCCTCTATCGTCCTCAAGTACACTCTGAGGTTAGCTAAGCCTTTGAATATGGCAGCAGATTTTTTGCATGTATCTCTGAGAAAGATAACAATAAAAAATGAGTGGGTGATAAATCAAATGTAAGGGAAAAAGAAACAAAAAATGACATGAGCTCCTCTTTGCTCACACCTCAAGCCAGTGGTTTGTTGGGAGAACAAAATTTAAAAGCTAATATATTGCTACAGGGCAAAATTTACACACACACACACACACACACACACAAACACACAAACTAGTCAGACACACAAATGATCAAATTACTTTTTCACATGTATAATTATCTTTTTCTCTTTTTTTTTTTTCTTTTTTTTTTTAACTATTAACATTTTTTGTCAAGAGTTGAGAAAAGAGTCAGCCAGTATGTCCCATTTGCTGCTCTTTTGAAACTGGATAAGGGGTTAGGGTTCACAAAATGCTTTTTGACATTCCATCCAACCATTTCAGACCTTCATTAATCTGAACTCCGGAGTAGATCTATGTGAAAACATTTTTAACATTTTTGGATGGTGGTAGCCTAAGGGACGGCAGCACCAAGTTTAGAAGATGGATTTTGTGACTAAAAGGTCACAGGTTGAACTCTGGGCTGGGTAAGGGTGTGAGTAACACTCTCATGCAAATACTCTAGATTGCCTTGAGCAAGGCATTTAACCCCAAAATGCTCCAATGGAGAGTCTGGGCAGAATGTGTGTCATTGTATGAATGTTAAGCAGGGGATTGGAGAAAAGGCAAAATCTGTCCTGGATAAATAGAAGGACATGGAGTCAAACAACATCTAGTACATCTTGTGCATTTGAATTTTCTGTTGAAAAGCTACTGACTGCATGCCCTGTTTAAACAAGCAAATAATTTACGGAACATATCATCGCCTGCAAAAGAAGTGTTAAAAAAAGACATTAATGACAACCTGATTCTTTTGTTACTGCAGCATTGAGGCATTTCACAAAGTCCTTGATATTGCTACTACAATGACTATCATAATGAATTGGAGAACTGATAATTAAGCTTATTTAAGAGCCCTTTGTACACGATGTTGACTGATTGGGTCTTTATTTTGTTCACAGCAATGTTTTTGTTCCCAGAAGTAGTAGAATCCAATCATTTTCATTATACTCCTCATATTCTGATTAGCTTTTTCTTTAGTTTTGTCTGTGCATGCAGAAAAATGCTCGAACATTTTAGATGTTCTTTAAACGTTCAAACCATCTATCTCTTGCCCTCTATTTTTCTATCTTTCTCTGTGCATCTCTCTCTCTCTCTCTCTCTCTCTCTCTCTCTCTCTCTCTCTCTCTCTCTCTCTCTACCTCCTGCTTTCCATCTCTCTCCCCCCATCTTACTGTGTCATCTGTGGCCTCCATCTCCCTTTGTATAGTTTGCCCTCTCCCATCTCTCTCTCTCTCTCTCTCTCTCTCTCTCTCTCTCTCTCTCTCTCTCTCTCTCTCTCTCTCTCCTAGCCCAAGCATTCAGGTGTATACCAAACAGCCTGATAACTGCAGCGGCTGAAATTGATGTGACACATTTCAATTTTTCTCCAGTCCTTTAATACAGCATTTATCCCCCCCTCCGCCCCCACCCTCTCTCTCTCTCTCTTCAATATCCCCTTCTCCCGCTCTCTCTCACTCTCTTCCAGTGAGGTGAGCAATTCTAAAGCTAGCAAAGTGATTCCATTCTGCAGGCTAGTTATTAAATTTGTTTGCAAATCTCTGCCCCGCTCGCCACCCACCGCTCCTCCCTCCATCTCCTCCTCCTTTCCTCCATCTCTTCATCCCTCCCCGCTCTTGGCCCTCCGCCACAGTCCCGACTGTCATCAACATTCAGACCCATAAAACCTGCAAACAGCAACGAAAAATAGAGAGAGAAATAGAGAGAGAGAGGCCAATGGAGAGAGAGAGGAAGAGAGAGGGAGGTAGGCCAAAAGAGCGAGGGAGAATAACAGATTATTTCCTAGAAAAATAGCCCACTGCATATATTCTAAAATGTGGAGCACTCTTTTATAATCTCTTTTATTACAGCAATTTGTTACCGAGCCCCTTGTCTGCACTGAGGGTGGTAGAAGAGAAGGGCAATGGAGGGAGAATGAGAGCAGAGGAGAGGAGAGGGTTGACTGGTGAAAGCCAGGCGTGATAACACTAATGAAGATGGCTGGCTGAGGCCAGTGCATCTCATACATCTAATAGGTACATAGCTAGATGAATATTTATACTGATGGTAGAGTGAAGAGAAGAGTAGAGGAGGGGTTAGGAGATAGAGAGGGTGCTACAGGCCGATACACAGCGTGCACACACACACACACACACACACACACACACACACACACACACACACACAGTCACACCCTGTCTCACATTATATACAGGCAAACACACCAGGATCAGACAGACAAACAGATTCCACCAAAATCCCAAAGAAACAGTGTGAGGTCTACCTGGAACATCTGCACTACACTTAACATTCAGTGTGTTCATGCATTTATGCATTAGGCGATATCACTTAATGATCTATCTAATAATGTCTGCATGACCGCACCCCTGCTCAGGTGTGGACCCAGGGGATGAATCTGGCCTCAGCCACCCCACTGGAAGTGATTTTTTTTAGACAGTTCCATGGAGGAACCTTTAACATAATGACCGCAGTGCAACACAGGTGGTCTTGAAGTGTGGGATGTTGCTCATGTTGTTTGCCAAGCTGACCACAGCAGGATGCCCGACTCAATACACCACCGCTCTGACATAGGTGAGAACTGACCAAATAAGGCTAAGGACACACTTGAGGATTACCGCATAGATTTACACATGATCCGAGGCTCTGTCAGGACTGATAGTTGGCAAAGATTATCTGGTAGTGTGAGGGGTTTACAGATCTAATCTGAGCTCCTCCTGATAATATCAAACATGTTTGATATTTACAACGAGACATCTGCACAGCTCCTGAACAAGTCTTATAGTGTGTGGGGATCACAGATTGATCCCAAGAGCGAGACTGACAATAGCCAATGAGAAGCATGTCTACAACAAGGTAAAGCGGATCAACTCTAGTTGTCCGCCTCCATTGTTGTTTGCACTGATGTCACGTTGGATCATGTGAATTCCTGTGAGAGCCAAGGTCCAAATGTCACTGACATGTCAGGAGTTAGCAGGATAATCTCTGTTACATCATTAAGTGTCTGTCCTTGCCTAAGGACTAGTTATGCTCACACTGGTCTAATGTAGTGTGAGCAAAAAAAAAAAAATGTGTGAAATCTGTAATTATGTGTGTGATGCAATGTGTTTTCAGGATCGGTTAGGATTTTAAAAGTCCTCTAGTGTGTCCCCAGCATAACTTTATTTGAGATTTCATAGCTTTTTATTGGCTCATTAAACATTTTGGGGAAAGTACTAGTTTTGTCTTCAAGTGCAATAAGTTCAATAATGTGATACATGCTGTAAACAATTACTGGTTATGATGCAGGAAATTGAGTTTCCTGCATCATCATTCCTGCTTCAAAGCCGATGGGCTGTTTTGACGTGTTTTACATGCTGCATATGTGTCTGTCAGTGAAAGCAGCTCAACATGAAGAGGAAGGTATCAGACGTATCAAAGTCGATATGATACTGCGATGTGTTCAAGACACAGGTGAAGGGGCTGAGCAACAGAGCGAGCAAGAAAGATAGTGGGAATGATGTAGACGAGAGGGAGCATGACAGAGCAGAGGGAGAGCGAACAGCCATCAGTGTGCAGTGCCTCTGTTGGACCATATGCCTGCCAGTGCCAACATCACATCTGGACTGTACCACACTGCTATCTCATTTGTCACTCAGCCACACTGCACTTCTCATGCATTGGCCTCAATAAACTAGAGCTCTTGTAGAAATATACCGTAATAATTAAATATTCTTCTGTGTGTGTGTAAGTAAGAAAGTAAGAGACAGTGTGCAGGATAACCCAGAGAGTCATCACTTTATCTTCCTAAGGACTGAATCTTCTACTAATCCACATCATCATTGTTTATTCCCATGACATTATCATTATTTCTCTGGTTGAAAGATTAAAGGGGAACACCACTGTTATGCAATGTTATTCCAGGTTTGGTCCATATTTGTGATGTCCAATAGCTAGAAACCATAGAACTTGGAATATGCTCTATAGACAATGATTAAGGCATTGCCTTTGTGGAACTATACACATTTTTTAGCTCTTACACCAAAATAAGTTTTATATTCCAACTTTTCCAAATCAATGATACATCTAATGATACATCAATGCTAAATCTCTTGAGGTGTAAGAGCTCAACCTATGCTTTACAAATGTTTTACTATGGATCCACAAAGTCAGTATCCTATTCATTATCAATGAAGCAGCTTTGTCTTTTACATCCGGATGACTCAACTGTCCTAGGCCATCATCAACTCAGAAATATTCCAGTTAAATGTATCAACTAAATGACCACTCAAGAATGTGCATTTGCATGCGTTTGATAACTATATATGCGGTGATAGAAATTAACAAATATGTTTATTGATTTGTGTGTATTGCACTTTTATTACGAATCAGAAGGAAAATAAATGAAACGTTAAATTGGTTTACTGAATATGCTCAGGATATTGTCTTATTGTACTTCGACCTCTGAACTGAAGGAAGAGAAATTAAATTGGAATTCAATGTTCAGTTTCCTGTCACTTAGCATACATTTTTTTGATATTTTTATCCACTTTTCCATGTCCTATATGCCTTGGATTTGGTATCAGGAGCCTTTTGAAATGTTTTACTCTGAGAAGACCCAATTTATTTATTATTCACTTGAATCAAGGTTTCATATTCTTATTGAACCATATTCACCCTTGTACTGTGTCTGAAAATGTAAGAGGGTATAAATGAGGAGCTACACACTACAGCTGATCCGGTTTCCTCCACCACCCAAGATATTTGCTATTCCATAACTGAAATATGTACAAGATTTGATAAAGCTAAGTTCAGCGTGACCAGAGCGTATCGAAGTAGAACTTTACATTCTGTTTGTCAGTTCGAAAACTCTGATCCTCATTACTGAACAGTCAAAAAGTAACTTTGCATTGATTTAATACACTACAGTCATTTCTTGAGAATGCAATTGGAAATAATGTAATAATGTAATTTACACTCTAAGCCAATGCTACATGAACGCTACATGTATGCTACATCTAACTAAAAGACCTTACACACCTACGCTACATGTGTATAACACGTGTCTCCATTGTAAGTCTGTATAAATTGTTGGTGCAGTCTTAGAGGTTTGGTCAGATCTTGCAGGCCTTGGTGTGATGCTAGGTGGGTGATGAAGGAACTGGTGTTCTAGAATATTGTTGGTCTTGGAACAACATAGACATATAGACACAGATATGGACACACACACACAGACACTTTCGGTAAACAGTGACACAGTGCAGACAGAGTGTTTGTAATCATCTGTCAGGACCGGGCTGAAAACAAACTAGAGGGATATAAACAAGAGAGATGAAAGAGTGAGTTGTTAAACCTTTATTTACCCAGAGATTGTTTGCTGAACATGAATGTTGTCTTTCAGTAATTCCCCACTCCACAGTCACAAAGTTGTTCACAAGGGGAAGCTGCCCAGTACAACGCCAGACTGCTGATGCTTTCCGCTGACAGGATGGAGAAGGTGACTTTGTAATTGTAATCAGCAACACATTCTACTGGAATATGAGAAATTAGTAACTTAATCCAATTACTTTCAATTAGATTCAGATTGCCTCCAAGAGCCAGAGAATATGCAGGCAAATGATTTGAAATTTGAAAAAGATTATTATCATTTAAAAAAATTAGAACCTACTGTACCACTTAAAAATGTCTCAAATTATGTTAGTGTCTATCTGTAACCGCACAATCTAACTGCCTTTTTTTCTGAGTAATCCAGCAAGTTATCACCTATTATTTTCAAAAACACCTGCTATCTTATTATTGCAGTTGTCAGTAACTGTAAAAGATGACAGTTATCAGGTTTTGTAATCAAATTGCTGTAATCCTGTCACATGTAATCTGTCATTCCTCAAATCTGGTCACTGAGCAGCTCCACTCTGAGCAGCTGGAGGTAATGCATCTTGTTCAAGGGCACCTCTGTGGTTACCGAGGGAGGGGATAGCATCCCCATCCAGATTTTTCCAGCTGATCTGGAGATTGCAGCTGGTGACTTTCTGCTCACGACCCAACTAATTCTCTTGCTTTTGCCATTCCTGACCTGAGAGTAAGATAGAGGAAGAGAGAAAGACAGGTAGACAGACAAAAGGGAAAATTAGACACAGCAGAACCAGACAGGGAGAGCAAGAGAGACACAGAGACAGAGAGACATAGACATACGAGTATAAACATAGTCAGAGACAGTAATACCCCTAACACATATGACCTGTGACTATCAACTGCAATGTCTCAACCTTTCATGTCACACTTGTATGCTGGAAAAATAAGCCTGGGAGATGTGGCCCTGCAACATGGGCTAAGCTCTGAACTTTCACGCCAAGCTGAGCAAGAGTCTGGCCTGGGTCCCAACCCTGATCTTCACCGAGATTGTTTTGCGTGGGGGGGCGACTTACCCGCGTCGACCTCTTCACACTGATGCGCGACCTGACGGTATTACCCGGGTCAGAAGCCTGCCGTAAAAAAGGGGAGGAGAGAGAAACACACAGAAAGAGCTGGAGGGCAAGAGAGAGATGGTGAGAAAGAAAGAAAGCTTGATAGTGAGAGGTGTCAAGCCAATAGTAGCCTCAGTTTATGCATACACTTGGGCAGTATATTCACACACGCATAGCACACACATGCATGCATGAGCTCTTATACAGATAAAACAACAGAGACACACACACACACACACACACACACACCAATACCCTGGTGCCACTGGATCTGTTCAGATAGGCCTCCATGTAGAGTGCTAGCCAGATGGGAGCTTAGTGGCTGTCTGTGTGCATGCTGGCTATGCTGTCTAGCTAATTCATTTACTGCAGCAAAAACAACATCCTCCCAAAAAGACCCCTCTCTGAGAATTCATTAAACAACCTTTCCAAGCTAGTCCCAAGCTGTGGGACTGTATGGCTCAGACTGTGTGTGTGTGTGTGTGTGCGTGTCTATCTGTCTGTGTACATGTGCTTGCCTGTGTTTGTGCGTGTGTGTGTGTGTGGGTTCCTGTGCGTGCGTCAGTGGATGTGTGTGTCATTGCCCCGCAACAGCTCAGGTCCCTCTGAATTCTTCATTAGCCCTGTCTGTGTGGTTTAATTTGTTCCTGGCACTCAAGACTCACCAAACACACACACACAGGCACACAAGCACAAATAGTCAGACCCTTCATACAGTTCCTGAGTCGCTGGGCAACGGGCGGCTCGCTGGCCACCTCTCTCAGCAGAGTTGAGGACCCCCGCTGGGGCACTAGAGCATGCTGGGAGATTAAGCTGGCTCTCCAGAAGAGTCAGAGCAGAAAATGGCCACCGCCCACTTCTTGCTATAAGAGTATGTGTACTGTTTTTCTTCTTTTTTTTCTTTTTTTATATTCACAGACGGCAGTAGCATAAGACGATATTAGAATTAATGAACTCAGTCACAACTGATGCCAAATAACTGTTTCTATTGAAAAAGTCTCTGTTATGCGTGTATGCATGTTTTTTTTGAAAACTTGCCCGTGGAAACTACCATCATTAATGCAGCAAGGTTAACAATGTTTTTGGCACTTCATTTATACGTGTGTGGTTTCTAAATTATTTTATTCAGGGGAAGTAAACAAAGCATTTAAAATGTGTTTTTGTGTATGTGTGCCAAGCCTTAAGATACAGACTCAATCGCAACAGGCCATATTGCATATATTTAGACTTACATGTATAGGAAATACGTTTGTGACTTAAATCCATTATCCCTGATGCATTTAAAATGAATATTATCTTGTGTAATGTATTCTAAAAATTGTTAAATGAACTAAACTAAGCCAGTTTTACACCTTGATTGCTGGCTGCATAACACATTTTCCCCCAGGGATAATAAAGACTTAATCTACTCTATTACTGTGTTTGATGGATGAGAAACTCATTTGGTGTTTTTAACCACTTTCACAGTTCATTTGAATAACTAAATAAAAACAAAATGTTGGAGTAAATAACAGCTGAATCAATAACTTTATTACTGCAGAATAATTTATTCGCTGCATAGAGCTTGGTATCTGCACAGAGAGGGATTATCAACACACACACACACACACACACACACACACACACACACACACACACACACACACACACATCTTGACCATCAGGGGTCTGGCTCAGGACTTCACTAGTCTAGACAGATACAGTGACATTGAAGCAGTGGAGTTCACTGGTCCATTTTCCAGCCCACAAAGCAGGTGAGGCAGAGCAGCAAGCACATCTGCTCTCTTTACGGCTGCAGTGTGTTACTGTGTGACACTGCATTTTATGGGCCCCAATAAAGTTAAAATTATAAGCATAGAATTGTCCCAACATCCCATAAAATCCACAGAGAAGGCATGGATACATGTTGCATGAACCGTTTGTGCACACGTACACTACCAGTCAAAACTATTTTTCACATTTTAGAATAATAGTAAAGCCATCAAAACTGTGAAATAACACAAATGGAATTATGCAGTGACCAAAAAACTGTGAAACAAATCAAAATGATTATATTATTATATTTTAGATTATTTAAAGTAGCCAGCCTTTGCCTTGATGGAAAGGCAAAGGAAAGAAAAAAAAATCATACATAGGCATCAACTTCACTATTTATATTTGTCTAAAAAACTAATTTCAAGCATTTAAGCATAAGCCTTTAGATGAAAATGGCTTTAAGATAGTGAAAGACACAATACATTCAGGTGTGTCCAAACTTTTGACTGGTAGTGTACATGCACGTGGTCACATGATATGCTCATATAGGCTGGCACTCACACACAAGCAGCACACAATTTTAAACAAGGTCATCTGAAAACAGAACCTTATTCTCATGTTGGCCTGTTGTCCGTATTGCAATTCCTGCAGTCTGCTTTTCCTCCTGTTTTTTTTTTTGTTTTTTGTTTTTTGCTCTGAGCACTCAAACCTCATTTCTTCCTCTTTCTCTCTCTCTACCTCCTCTCTTCCTCCTCTCTTCCCCGCACCTCCGACCCACTCCACCCTCCAGGTATAGGGACTATAGCTAATGACAGATAGAGGTAATCAATGCACTGCACGACTCCTGCTAAGCCCCTCCATCCTATTCTCATGCATTACTGGCCTGTCTCCTTCATTACCTATTCAACCTCTCCGGTTCGCCGCATGGCTAATCCTTTCTTTAGCTTTCCATCCCTCCCTCCCTCTGTCCACACCTCACTTTATCTCACTATCCATTCCTCAACTCCACTTCACTCCGCCTCTATTTTACTGTAATACCCCACTCTGGCTGCTGCTCTTTGCATTGTTTCAGCCACAACCCACTTTTCCCACATCCCAAGCTGAATCTGTAGTTTTTTTTTGTTTTTTTTTAAATGACCTCAAGTATAAATAGGATGCTTTACAGGCCCTTTTAATCTTTAATATCTCTTAATTGTGCTACTCATTAATAAAATCCTAGCCTCATTTTGGTGCATCTCGTTCGTCACTGCACAAGCATGCTGATGCAGTATCGGATCCATCTGGCAGAGCTCATGGTTCTTAGCTGTCGGCCGAATCTGAATATCTTATCTGTTTAAAACTGTGGTCTAATGAAGTTCCACACAAGGCTGAAGAAAGGAAATACCCGCATTGGATTCTCATAATCAGTTTCTCTCACTGTGCCTCATTAGATCCTTGTCTCAATGTCACGGCTGTCATCTGTGTGTATGTGTGTGTGTGTGTGTGTGTGTGTGTGTGTGTGTGTGTGTGTGTGTGTGTGTGTATGTAATTGTGTATATGCATGTGTGTGTGTTCACGTGTATGCTTCATGTGCGTGTGCATATCCCATGCATGTGTGCTGTGTGTGCGTGGGTGTGTGTGTGCACATTTGTACAACTGCACATGTAAATGTGTGTGGGATGTTTTATGAGGTGGTTATACAATATCTCTTCACTAATGATAATAATATGATATTATCCCTAAGGGGGGAAGGGAGCTCCCATTGCTCTATTATACATTCCAAGCAGTTCTAACACTTGATATCTTAATTGGATTGCATTCAATTTCATTAGCATTGTAGAGACAATCATTGTTTTTTCAATAAATGTCAGTCACAGACGTGCTTACAGTGGGTCCCAATATGACGAGAGTATAATATGTAATAAACCATATATTTACACTCATATAACACACACTAAGCTTTTATTTTATTTTATATGTATTTTAATTCATCATTTATATTATTTTATTTATTTATTTGATTTATTCATCCACTGATGTTTGGTTTAAATTAGTTGAATTAGTTGAAAATCTGAAGTACCAAAACTGTTGATGTCAAAATCTGTTAGAGCTTATGAATGAATGAATGAATGAATGAAGGAATGAATGAATGAATGAATGAATGAATGAATGAATATTTATACAAATCTTTCTAACACTCTACAAGAGTTCCACAGCCAGCAGATTTCACATTTATATGTAAATACTGGGCATTTTGAAGGAAGTGTGACTCCTTGCCTTGCTCTAATAAACAAGCAGATTTTTCTTGAATCTGACATAAGCTTTTAACAGTTGTCATTTAATATGAAAATATATGTGGAGCTTGAGAAGTAACATCAAAGGGGATGAGGCTTGGTTTGCATAAAAAAAAAACAGATCCTAGTTTAGTTTATTGGTTTATTTTTCAGGGACAATGCACATCAATCAACAGTGAAACTGTAAATGAGCCAGTGTTAGCCAGAAAGGCTAGTTTTCATCTGCTGTCCCTGGCCAGATGTTTAAAAGGCAACCTAAAATTTCAAATAAGATAGAATTAAAATGCATGTGTTACAGAGATAAAGAACTAACTAAGTGACAAGAGAGACAATAAAACAAGAAAGGACAGATTAGCAGACAATGGCATGTAGACAAAACAAATGCACATATAAGCATAGCATACATAAGACACTAAAGCAGAGCGGACACAATAACATAGACTATAGCATGCGTCGGACAGAACAAACACACCTACAGTAAAAGCACATATATGACACTAGAGCACATAGCGTACACATCATCACGGACAATAGCATGCACTGAACAAGACAAATGCACATACTAGAGGCAAGGCAAGCAAGGAGGACAAGACAGTTGGCAAGATGCCGGCAGAAGCATCGGTTGCAGTACTAATGTATACATGGCTGGCTATTAATAAGACATCCAAATGAGCATCTATGCATATGAATGAATTAATGAATGAATGACAGAGAGAGAGAGAGAGAGAGAGAGAGAGAGAGAGAGAGAGAGAGAGATGGGAGGAGGGAAGCATTAGCTATTCTTCAGGTACGCTTCACAAACTTATTTTTGACAGACTGCAAAATATCTGATGTCTTAGTCTGTCAGACTCATCTCTCCATCTTTCTTTCTCTCTCTGTGACACACACACACACACACACACACACACACACACACAAGATTGGCACACACTGGTACAGGGACTAATCCTGTAATAATCACAGTTTTCCCTTCTGCTGTGCTACTACCATCTGGTATTTCTTGAGAGAGGAGTGTGACACACGCACACAAAGACACACACACACACACACATACACACAAACACACCTCGGTGGCACTCAAAAACACACACCTTGCCACATTAGTCTCCCCAGGTTGGAGGCAGACATGCTGTTCATCAGTGTTCTCAATCTGTTAGCTGGTGTAGGCCTCCTACCCAACTGTTCAGCTCCTGCATGGCACACTGCCCACACTCCAACATAGACGGCACACCTCAATAAAAGCACACACATCACTTTTTAAATATAAAGATTTTTTTTTCGACATGCAACATGGCTGGAGACATTTTCACTGTTCAGTTAGCAACTCAATAACCACATGATGAATAACAAGTCTTTCACACACAAGGAAATGAGGGGAATCAAATTGTATTGATGTAACAGTTCACAAAGGAGAACACTCCACAGGTCTGCATTGATGATCTGAAATGTGTCCAAGATGTTTAGACCTTTACTTGTGTTGTGGACATTATAGCCACAGTGGAGGCCCTTCACCTCCTGCCACAACCCTCCACCCACCTAACATGCATATATTGCATTAGTACTACAGGCTTTTCCAATCATATTCTCCACGGGAGTAGAAGATGGATACAGTGACAGCTTAAAAAATTTCTAAATGTAACTCTGTAAACTTTTCTATGCATAGAAAGAATCTCCTAAACTTGTCTTCTAAAATAGGACTGCTCAACTTGGTTTATGGAAATGATGTAATATCTGTACTTTTAACCAGGCAGAACTGCTAAAAAAGACAAACCTGTCTCCCAGTTGAAGCTCTGTATCTCTATCTTTCCAGCTGCTAAGCTCACCACCCTCTTGACTGGCTAATTGTGTTAGTCTGCATGCTGATAAAGACAGGGACAAACATGAGGGAAAAACAGGGCAGAAAACCATCCGAATGAAGTGGTTTTAATTATTTTGTCTGGATAGGATGACCTAAGACAATGGTGTTCTATTTAAATATATTTTTTACAGATTTATTTTATTTGCCTCATGTTGGCTTAATTAAGAGCACACACTGCTTTATCGAGAAAGCCGTGTGTTGCAAGATCAGGAGTCAATTTAATGCATGAGCAAATTAAATTCTGTTTGCAGTAAATTGCGCTCATGGTTTTTCATTCTTGTCAGAGAGATTTGTGCAGATTTAAACCGCTGCCATAATATGAGAGCTTTATAGAGCAGAGTGGTTAAATTCATATGCTTGCATGATGCTCATATGCTTCCATTTATAAGCAATAACAGGGGACACAAACACATACAGACCAGGATGATGGATTGAGAAAACATTATGTGCCAAATTGATTGCCAAACAAAAGGACGTTTGTGAAGGACCGAGATAAACTGTGTATTTGACAATTTGAAACTCAGTCTATGACAAAGAGCAAGTAATTTACAGCTTGAGAGCATGTAAGGACATTATTACAGAAATAATTTGTGACATTTGGGCTTTCTCAAAGCATCTTGGTTGGGTGCGCTACAACAACATTCAGTTACAATGGCACCATGGGAAACATGGGAAAGTGGTACTCCAAAATCCTCTTAAAAAAATTTAAAAAAGCTAAACTTGTCCTCAGTCTGCCATTCTGTTTTTATTTGGCTATGTCAGGCTAACACATTTCAGCTCTAAGCCTTCATGAGGAAGATGCTCTGATAAAGGCTTAAAGTGGATACAGACAACTTTTCAACTTTCCCCCCGTTGTCCCCCCCTAGCGTTTCCAAGTGGTATTGTTGTTTGTGCTGCTGTCGCAAAGACAACCAGATCGCTCTCCATTAGAGCCTAGCTCCGTGCAATAGAACAAACCATCTGTCTGCTTATCAACTCCTTGATCATAACAAAATATAGTAACTTTCACCACTGCTCATTTTAGAAAGGCCACTGCAAGAAAACATGTTCTTTGTTTAGATTATCAAACGGACAATGGATCATTTGTTTGTTTCTGGCTGCTAGCGTTAGCGTTAGCAACATGGCTAACGCTAACGCTACCGATAGCTACTGGGGAAAACCGATCCTATTCCTCTTTTGGTTGCGCAATGGATGACACACTTCCTTTGTGCCATAAATCGAGCCTTCATTCTCCCGGGAGATCGTACCTGGTGGCAGACAGAATTGCATAGTGAAAGCAAGGCTTATAGGGAACCTATCTAAACGCCGATGGTGTCATTATTCTATAGCCGTTACACTGTGCAATCAACATACTTCATACGTGATAACTTAAAGCAAAAAAGTTGTCTATAGGGTCTTTAAGTGCATTTTATAGTTGAACATAACGTAAACGTAATGTAAAGCACAAATGTAAAATGGGGTTGTATTAGACTACCCCACACATCTTTCCCTCTGAACTTAGTGACTATGAGCTATAACAGCTTTAAAACAAAGATCAAGAAAGTGCTGAGAAGTGAAGAGCTCAACAACATGACCAAAATAGTCACATTGGTCCTCAGCCAAAACCGTGTGTATGTCTGTGTGTGTGTGTGTGTGTGTGTGTGTGTTGAGACCAAAGGTTTCCCATGATGCTGCTGTTCCATAAATGATTCAGGAGCGACATTTCAGCTTTTTAACTGTTGAGCCAGACTGGTTGAAGTGGCAGTGTATTAATAATGTTTGTGTGTGCGTTTGCGTGGGTGCGTGCATGTGTGCCTCATATTTTAACTTTGGAGTTGCTTTAGTTCAGCGGGCTGTGCATTATTAACAGAGAGAATGATCTCCCATGGTGTGTACAAGTCTACAAGCAAAGTGGGGCCATAGCCTTTCTTAACAACCTGATACCCCACACAGCGCTACAGTGGCGCTCCGCAAACTTTGCCACTGAGCCCCATTCAGACTGCAGGGAGCGCACCCAGTGAGAAGAAAGGATGTGGGGCAACAAGAAGTGTGTCTAAAGGCCTAAGAGGGTTTTAATCATGACTAATGAGGTTTCTTTATGCCCCTGTATGGCTGACCTGGGAAAACATATTATCCAAATCTAGTAGTAAATGTTTGATGTGGTTGATTGTGTTTGATTTATTCATAAGTGGACTCTTCAAAATATAATATATGGTAATTCACTTTCTCTAGTTTGCTTCCTTGTTTGATTATTCAAAATGTTTTCCACCAATATTCTTTTTCTGTTCTGTCTGACCAGCTTCACAACTGGATTTGATCTATCATTTTCCCCTGATGTGTTCCACTCAAAACTGTATGTAACATTTACACTAGCCCCGCGACAGCAGGAGCTCTATGGATGGTATTGTCAGTCAGTCAGTCGCTCAGTTCACCACTTTATGGGTCATGTGGCCCGCAGGGAGTAAGACTGCAGACTCTCAAGCAGGAGACCCGAGTTTGATTCCCGGCAGAGACACTTCCACAAAATTCAACGTCGCGGGGCTGTTAGACTCTTAGTCTTGTTTCTCCCTGGACTCTGCTAAAAGTGAAGAAATTGATTTGCCAACTTTAACCCTCAATATAATTTTTAATGCCTGTTTATATAATGCCCTCTGTTGAAATAGTCGCCCCACCACTACATGTGTTTATTTAGGGCCTGATTCAGACTTTGACTTACAGTAAGTACCCCATAGTTTTTTACATGCACATGCCACTTCCAACCATGGAGTTACATGCAGGGCGAAGCGGCCTCCTCCTAGATGCACACTTTAGGTGATGACTATTTAAATCAAAGTCCATTTGATAGACATGAGAGACATATTTTAGGCTTTCGGGTGTGTAAGGAATGTAAGGAATCGGAATGTGAAGGTGGCCACACCTTGATTTACATATTCATCACCTCAAGTGCACATCTTGCAGGAGGCCACATATCCCTATGTGTTATTCCAGGGCTGGATTCGGTGCAGTGGTGCACATGCATACAAACCGACTTAAGTCAAGGTCTGAATTGTGCCATAAGTGAGGACATGAATCACATGTCTGAAACTAAGATGACAGGATAAAGATTGGATAAAGGCATTGTGTATATACACATAATTTTTTCCATTGATGTATGCCTCGTGTCCTCATGCAACGATGAACACTCTGCTATATTTATCACTTTTAAATATAAAGCAATGTATGGTAGACATATCACCCATAATGAAGGGGCACTGAGATGGATGTGTTGCTGCTCTGTCTGTGGGGGGGTCTTTATAAAACCATCATTTCATAAAGGATGTTTGACTGAGATAATAGGGATGAAGAGGGTGTTGGCGTGTGTTTGTATGTTGCGTGCATACAGAATGTGTGTCATGTATGTGCTTGCTGTCGCTTTTTCAAGTTATGGTTTAATGCAGGATTACAGTTTATTTGTTTAGCATTATACTGTACATCAAATGAGATAATGAGGATGACAAAAGTGATTTAAGGAGCATGCTGACAAGGATGACGAAAAATGTGAATTGTGTGTGTGTGTGTGTGTGTGTGAGAGTACTGTATATGGTGAGCCTTCATTTTATACACCTATTATCTCTACTATGGCATGAAATATGGAAGATGACGGATGATGAGGGTGAAAAAAATTCAATCTGTATGTGTGTGTGTGAGTGGGTTTGTGCTTGCTTTTGCCCTATCAAGCCATTGTGTCTTGAAAGATTATAGTATTTAGCTCTATATGTGAAATGAGATGATATGGATGACATAGATTATATTAGTGAACTGAGAACTGTGACAAAGAAGAATCGAGTGTGTGTGTGTGTGTGTGTAGGGCCTTGAGATGTGTGTGTGCATTGCCTCAGACAGTAAGGATGATGTAGTGATGCTGACAGGAGGCGTGGTGTCACGTCTTGTCTTTATTAGCATGTAGAATTACGAGGCTTCAGTCCCGTCCTAATCAGCGTACAGCTTAGCGACACAGATGCATGCTCACACATTTCAAACAAGTCAGTCAAAAATACTGAAAAAGACAATTCGGTAAATGAAGCTGCTCGGTCAACCCCTCACTTAAAAGGTTATGTGAATATAACTTTGAAAAATATCCTATCAACAGAAATAACAACACACTGACATTATTATAAGTCAGTGTGTACCAGTCTTGAAGAACAATCTGACAGTCAGGAAGTGTCCACAGAATGATAATCACATGTAACTCTAACTTGAAACGTGAAGGTTGTAAACTTCTTCAGGATGTTTCCCTTCCTTTTGTCCAATAGTATAGGATAGGTTCTGGATTTTTGGGGATTTTTTTTCTGACCCTGTTATGATGAATTATTGATGGTATTTGTACCTCAAGTCCCACAGCAATACACTAATAATACGAGCATACACTTACAAATTGCATTCAGTGATACAGTATATACACTCTCAAACAGCCATGAATCACATGTCACAACGGGCTGTTACAATTAGCAAGAAGAGATTTACATACACGCATGAGTGAGCACGTTTAATACAAAAACATAAAAATGCACACAGATAGTCACACCCAACCAATCTCTCTCACTTTCTCTCTCGAAACACACACACACACACACACACACACACACACACACACACACACACACATTGCAGCACATGTTCTCCCAGAGGATGTAACCTCTCCCAGCTTATCGATTACATGAATTGACTGACTAGAAGTAGGCCACAATATAAACACAAACTAGTGGAGCAAAGAGAGAGACAGAAAGAGGGAGAGAAAGAGAGACAGAGAGGCAGAAAGGTAGAGAGAGAGAGAGAGAGAGAGAGAGAGAGAGAGTACACAGAGAGAACAGTCTAACAAACACCCCAAATTAATACTTATATTCCCAGGAGTCCAAAACTGTACCAGTGCAAAAACATTGAATACAAGTAACCATTACTATTTACAAATTTACCCATGCACACACACACACACACACACACCTACACACACACACACACACACACACACACACACACTCGCACACACACACACACACGACCAGACATTCTGGTTGATTTCTATGTGTCTCTGGAGATCCCTTGGAGCTCATATACTGCTTCTAACATCACAAATGCAGTTACTGTCTGCTAGACCAATGGCCCCTTGGCCAGATGCCTGGACACTGGTCATGGAATATCTATACTGAAAAAACTCTAACGTTGTGTGACTGTGCGCTTGTGTGTGTGTGTGAGAGAGAGAAAAAAGAAGACAGAGCATGTCCATGTGTTTGTGCATTCTACTGTGTGTGTGTATTTGTTTGTCCATTCCATCTATTTGTGTGTGTGTCTGTGTGTGTGTGTGTGTGTGTGTGTATGCAGCATGGATCACAGTCATATAATTTTCCAGTTCCACACATTTATCCTCTGACCCCAGTACAAGACCACAACAATGCCCAGCAGCAAAATCAATAAAGATGAAGGATTTGATTGTCACACTTTAGCCCTTCAGTGACCATATCATTATCTCTTCCTCTCTTTCTCTTTCAATTTTCTTTTTTTACTCCCCCTTTGTCCTGCCCCTCCCTACCTCCTCCTTCATTCCGCCTCCTGTCCCTTTCGTCCTCCTCTAATCTCTCTCCTTCCCGTCTCCCTACCTGGTCTCTCCCTCTTCCACCCCCTCATCTTCCTCTACCCCCTCAAATGCAATAATGGAAGTAATTGTGCCTAAGGCTGCTGTGGTGTAGTAAACACCTCCACTCTCTGCCCCGACATTTTCTGCCTTGTCCTCCTTCACCTCATTCTCACATAACATTGCAGACATAGCAAATGAATATCTGCTTCTTGTTGTGTTCCCAGAGATGCAGTAGTATATTAAAAAATGGATAGTTGCAGTCCTCAGTTCTGATTGGCTAAGTCAAATTCAAGACTATTGTAAATGCTGGTACTTATGTGTTAGTTAGCAAACATGTTGTTTAGCTACTATTCAAGAAATTCTAATTACTAGATGGAAAAATACTGATTTAAAAATGGAAAAAATGTCTTGAAGATTTGCATTCTTTTAGTGATTATTTTATAAAATGGGTTTTATATGGCTTTGTGTAAAACCTAACACCTCTTAGCTTTGTAAAATTACTGTAAACCGGGGGCCTCTCATGGCTTATTGCTTAAGTATACACTCATTATCCACTTTATCAGGTGCACCACCCTGTTTAACACAATCAGCTCACTCTTCCCCACAGTGAGGTACGTATAAATAAAACATGCAGACGGGGTTGAGAGGTTACTTTTCAGCTGAGCATTGTAATGGGCAAGACGTGCTTTAAGCGATTTTGAACATGGTGTGATCTTTGATGCAGCATCTCAGAAACAGCCGGCCTCCTGGGATTTTCATGCACTACAGTCTCTACACTACGATAAACAATAAAATAAATAAATCGGTAGCAATCCTGTGGGTGAAAGCGGCTTGTTGATGAGAGAGGTCAGAGGAGACTGGCAAGACGCATGAGAAGCTAACACGTTGACCACAAGTATGCAAATAGCAGCTCAGTACTACAATGATGTGCAGAGTGGATGGGCTACAGCAGCAGAAGACATACCAGGTTCAACTCCTCTCAGGTAAGAACAAGAAGATAAGGCTACAGTGGGCATGTGATCACCAAAACTGGATATTACATGGTGGAACATGCTGATGGCAGGGTCAGAATTTGGCATAAGAAGCGTGAATCCATGGATTCATCTGGGCTGGTTTCAATGGTGCAGGCTGCTGGTGGTGTGATGGTGTGTGGAATGATTTCTTGGCACACATTCGGCTCCTTAATTGAGCATCATTTCAATGCCATAGCATACCTACACATTGTTGCTTCATGGTAACAGTCTACCCTTTGTCAGATGGATATACAGCAAGATAATGCACCATCATCTCAAGATGGTTCCAGGAGTAACTTTAGTTTAATCCAATAGACTGCACAGTCCCCCAATCTCAACCCAATACAGGATGAGGTGGAACAGAAGTGTTTTGGCCGAGATGGCAGAGATCATGCATGATGCTGTCGAGTCAGCATGGACTAAGATCTCTGTTGTATCCATCCTTCGAAGAATTTAGGCTGTTCTGGAGGAAAACTGGGGTCTGGCCAAATAAAGTGGATAATGAGTATTTCAATCAGGAGAGACGAGTGAATGAAGTAAAGATGATAGTTTATTATAATAGATGATTTGGTGAGAATTAGGACTTAACAAGAGTCTTTGGCGCTTGGACTCTACAGGGAGATTTTGAAATCGAGGGGCACCAGCCCTGAGCAGCAGCAAGATAAATCCCCCCGTGGAGTCCAGACACTGGTGGTGGTGGCTGATGACTTCTGCTGAAACTGATAGCTGGTGAGGTTGATGAGTGAAGAAGCTGATGAAGCTGATGGATCTGCGAAGACTGGGCGGAGACGGGGAGGAGGAGGGGTGCGCATAACAGCAGCATGGATGGACTACAGCGGAGAGAGAGACATATTTAAAAAGACAGCAGCAAAATGATAGGCTAACAATAGAGGTGTGTCGCTGTGCTATTGGATAGATGTGACCAGCTGATGTGAACAGCTGATATCTCAATTGACAGCCCGGGAAAGACAGCAAGGAAATAATGAGTGAGCATGCGTGAGAGAAGTGAAATGGCAGTATGGAATGAGAAGTGAAACTACAGCATAAGCATGCAAAATATAGTCTTCCTGACTGAACCTTCGCTAAAGCTCCATTTCAATCAGGAGAGACGAGTGAATGAAGTAAAGATGATAGTTTATTATAATAGATGATTTGGTGAGAATTAGGACTTAACAAGAGTCTTTGGCGCTTGGACTCTACAGGGAGATTTTGAAATCGAGGGGCACCAGCCCTGAGCAGCAGCAAGATAAATCCCCCAAAAATAAGGGGTGCAAGCCCCAAAATACACAGCCTAATATTTTCCCCCAAAGAATGATAACTTACCAAGCAGGAATGGAACAGGCCACAATTAATCATACAAAGAAGGCATGATCTGCTAAGATATGAAACATAATAATGAGCATGACAATAGTTCAAGTGATTAAAATCAATGGTGAACCATAAATGGACAGAAACAAACACACCCAGCATGATTAGGACAGCAGTGAGTGAGTTAGCCGGCAATGGCTAGAGGTCAGCAGTGACCTGCTTGCAATGTATGGACTTTAGCCAGCAATGGCTAGAGGTCAGCAGTGACCTGCTCGCAATGTATGGGCTTTAGCCAGCAATGGCTAGAGGTCAGCAGTGACCTGCTTGCAATGTATGGGCTTTAGCCAGCAATGGCTAGAGGTCAGCAGTGACCTGCTTGCAATGTATGGGCTTTAGCCAGCAATGGCTAGAGGTCAGCAGTGACCTGAATGGCTAACAATTTTTGAGCTTAGCCAGCAATGGCTAGTGATCAGGAATGACTTAAATAGTAAAGATTAAGCAATAATGACACCATCGCCCACCACTTATGACAACACAACTACGAGCACAATATCTCTCAGGCAATATATCTTATTTAATCGTAATCGTAAGACAAAATGAAACGCAGCCAGCAATGGCTAATGACAGCAATGCCCTGGACGGCTAACACTTTTTTTTTTTTTTTTTTTTTTTTTTTTTTTTTTGCTTAGCCAGCAATGGCTAGAGGTTGTGATAAAAATGATGGGCTTAGGCAGAAATGGACATGAAAACCTGAAGATTCAGCAACGATTGGACCTGGCCAAAGAGCAGCAGCGACCTGAAAATAAGGAAATAGAGAATGCAGCAAAATAATGGCGAGACGAAACCCAAAACCACCAACCACCAGTTATATGCAATTGCTTACCATAGCTGTTAAGGCTTTAGAGATCTTTGAGCTTTAATGATTGCAGTGGCATCAGGACGCACGTAGGAGGCATAGGCAGAGGATGACCAACGGCCCAGTTGTTGAAGGGAAGCTGCTGATAGACCTTGCACAGCTGCGGAGGTTGCAGCACCTATTCTAAATGAATGACCTGAATAATGCTTGGGGGGGACGTTACATCTCAGAAGAATCTGCTCTAAATGATAGCTAAACCAAGATTTAGACATGGGATTGTTATCTGGGGTCAGAAAAAGAGGGGTACAAGGGTCAGAGAGAGGCCTGTTTTTTAAAAATGTACACATGATTTAAAAGGACAAAATTGGGAATCAATGCGAGCAATAATTACAGCGCAAGAACCTCCAGCCTTAGAGTGTTTGAGGAAAAGACTAAAGAATTCTGGGTGAAACGATAAATCTGAAAAGGTAACATCTTTACTTGGATCAAATGAATTTGAAGAAGTGGTAAATTCTCCACTCCTTAAAAACCCATAAAAAGCTAGTAAAAAAGAACAATCCAAGAGAGAGTCGACATAGGGACAAATATAACCATGTCTCAAGACTGATAGCATTTTATGCAAGATGGAAAGAGTAATAGGGAGTCTTTTGTCAGAGCTAGAAGGGGAAACTTTTGAAATGCCTTTAAGTAACAGTTTAATGGCCGGATTGGAAAATAGGCTGGGAAAAGATGGATCGGAACATCTAGCATTAAACTGGATACCAGCAACCAGGCCTCTTATGTACTGTGGCTTAAAGTGACGCACATCCATGCAATGACAAATAAAAGCGCAAACAGCACTGATTGTAACAGGTTTTAGTGGTAGATTCAGAGACATGCAGAACAAGGCAAAGGTTTTCCAAGCAAAATCATAGCATTTTAGGGTAGAGGCAGCTAGACCCTTCCTCATATAAAACCTGGCAGATTCTAAATATGACTGCAGGGAAAGCTGATCTAATAGAGGGCCAATGATTCTAGAGGGGGGACTGCTATGGGCGTTGGGCTGGCTTCTGGGCAAAGACTCCTGAATACCTGGAAATTAAAACGGGATAAAGAATCAGCAATGAGATTGGCATGACCTGGCACATGACGGGCTGTGATAATGAAATTTTGCGTGACGGATAGCCATGTAATGCATCTCATGAATGGCATGATTTCGAGACTGGATGAACGGCCTTTATTAATGATGCCTACGACTGCTTGGTTGTCGCACTGGACTGCAATGCGTTTGCGATGCCAGAACTTCCCCCACACATGACACGCTACTGCAATGGGATACATTTCAAACAGTGCAGAGGAGGAATCGAGCTTGGGGAAGGAATGGGGCCATTTGCTGGCGAACCATTGGCCTTGAAAATACCCTCCAAATCCCACAGAGGGCGCAGCATCTGTGAAAAACTTCAGCGAATCAGAGGAATGAACCAAATCATCATAGAAAAACGTTACGCCATTCCACTGATCCAGCAGACGAGACCAAAAATTCAGATCGGAGCGGCAACCGTCATCCAATGAAATTTTGTCATGCAAATTAGGCACGGACGAAGCCAAGTCCAGCAGTCTGGAAATGAACGAGCGACCCTGGGGAACAACGCGCATCGCGAAATTAAGATGACCAAGGAGAGAGAGCATTTGCTGTTTGGTAACTTCTTTTGATGCAGAAAAAGACTGCGATATTTCGCTAATGCGCTCGAGTTTCTCAGCTGGAAGAGAAGCTTTCATTTCTGCTGTGTCCAGTATAATGCCCAGGAACTCGAGGCGAGTAGCTGGACCAATAGTTTTCTCGACAGAGAGGGGGACGCCTAAATGATTGAACAGGTGTTTCAATTTGGATAACGAGGAGCCAGAATTGTCGTGCGGAGGGTCAACCAGCAGAAAGTCGTCGAGAAGGTGAAGAAGAGAGGGAACTCGGACTCTATTTAAAAGAATCCAGCAAAGAGCCTCGGAGACTTGGTTGAAAATGAAAGGACTGCTTCTACAGCCAAACGTGAGGCGCACTGCAAAATACAGTTTGGATTCCCATTTTAAACCGAAAAGGTGCCACTGCGAAGGATGAATTGGAACGATTTTGAAGGCATCTGAAATATCGGCTTTGGAAAGCCACGCGCCCTGACCAGCTAGCTTTATGAGCTTGATAGCGTTGTCCACGGTGGAATAATGCAGAGAGAAAGGCTCGGCTGGAATAAGACTGTTAACGCTAGGAAAAGGCCCGGAGTGGGGAGCAGAGAGATCGAATATGAGTCTTTTCTTTCCGGAGTATTTTCTTGTTGCTATTCCTATAGGACTAGTGCGAAACACGGGGAATGGCGAAGAGTTGTATGGCCCAATTAGATACCCTTTATCGAGCTCCTTTTTAAGAAGCTGAGACGCTATGACCGGCTCTTTTAGAGCGGACTGGAGGTTTTTTGACACGAAAGACGAGGCCGGGGACGAGACAACCCCTACCCGAAACCCTTGGGAAAGACCAGTGAGCAAATGATCAACAAATATACAGTCAGGATGAGAAGACAGTTCTGATGCAAGAGCTGGGACATTTATTGGAGTAGAAGGGTGGATTTTCAATAAGTCTTTGAACCACGACGATTCTGCAGAGGGCGAAACCTGCGTGGGCACACTGATCTTGGATGAGCGTCTTTGCAGTTGCTGCAGATGTGAAGGAAAACGCAATTGGGGTAAGTGCACACATTTTCGTTGAAGTTATTGCATATGGGCTGTTTGTTAAAGATATGCACCTTGCGGCCGCGGCTGTCAATTTTTTCCCCCTCAGAGGGAGATGGATCATGATTAGCTTTCGGCATGGCCCCGTGCTCTTGGGGGAAAAAAGGAACTAGAGGGCAGAGAGAAGCTGAATGGCCCATATTGCCACAAGTAAGGCAGGACACAGCTTGCGAACCACCCACTAGCATGACCAACAGTTCAGTGTCCAGAACAGACCAGTTCAAGCGAATGTTTGATTGAGCGATGTAGAGAGCTGCTTTGCTGGAGAAACCTTTGTGGTACTGGTAAAAAATATTTCTCCCGTACCTCAAATTTAAGTCGCCTATCAGAGCCAAATATGAATCCAGTTCTTGTCTACGCTCTGGGTAGACGGAGCATATCACGTCGCGAAATAAACCAAAAGCGACTACAAATTCGCCAATAGACATATCTCTTGTCAGTCTGGGATCGGCAGATTTAATCAGAGCTGTGAAGTTTTCTCCGGAGGAAAGTTTGTTTTCACATTCAGGAGATGGGAGTATTAGGCTGATGAGGTTAATGTCTTTCCCCTGCAAGATTTTGGACCTTAAACGAGGAGAGATGTTAGCTCCTGAAGGAACATACGGCCTACCTAGCATCGGGGCAGAGACAGCAGAGGCCAGAGAATGCTGAGGCACGACTGGGGCACTTGCGGTGGGAAAGACTGGCTGAGGTGCGGGTGCAGGTGCCGGAGCTGGAGCGCGGAACTGCGGGATTTGAGAGGCCGTAGGCGTAGCAGAGGCAGACGATGAGGCTTGGTTGTTCTCCAGAGACTGGAGGCGAGCATCAATTGCCTGGATAGAATTAACCAGAGACTGAAGAGTAGATGTGACGGCAAGGGCAGCATATGGATGATCGGGATGAGCCGAGCTGGCAGAGACGTTCTTGCGCTTGGCTTGAGGAGCTAGATGGTGGGTTTTCTTTGACCGTTTGCGACCAGGAGCTGATGGAGGGCCAGAAGTTGCAGGGGGCTCATCCCGGACTGGTGTTTCGCAAACGACTTCGTTAGCCAGGTCATGGAGCTGCGAGAGCTCCAGACCCGGAGCCGGAGTAATGCCTTGAGCTCTTAACAATTCCAGAATTTCTGAAGCTGGTTCTCCTTGACGAGCAGCAATCCGTACACTGCGCCGAGCAGCCGATGAGGTAGAACCCGATTCGATAATTTCTGCATCGAACAGTTCCGTTTCTGAGTCTGACATCCTGAGATGCGATGACAGACCGAGAATTACTAGTAACACAAATTTAACATTCGCCATATGACCTGTGCGATGACAGATGTACGCATAACAGCAGCATGGATGGACTACAGCGGAGAGAGAGACATATTTAAAAAGACAGCAGCAAAATGATAGGCTAACAATAGAGGTGTGTCGCTGTGCTATTGGATAGATGTGACCAGCTGATGTGAACAGCTGATATCTCAATTGACAGCCCGGGAAAGACAGCAAGGAAATAATGAGTGAGCATGCGTGAGAGAAGTGAAATGGCAGTATGGAATGAGAAGTGAAACTACAGCATAAGCATGCAAAATATAGTCTTCCTGACTGAACCTTCGCTAAAGCTCCATATAGTGAACCTTTGTCCTCCTTCTCCTTCCCTTCCACTTCTATCTCATGATCATCCTCCTCTTCATCATCATCGTATTCCTCCCCCTCCCTATTTCCCCGCTCTTACTCCTCTTCCTCATACTCTTCCTCTGACTCCACTTCAAGATCAGTGGTACATTGCCTTCTCAACAAACATACCAGATATAATCAAGCTATATTAAAGAAAGTACAAGTTCTTCCTCCATGTCCCTAGGGTGTACATTGCTGCCCTTATATAACATAGGAACTTTAACAAAGGTATATGGTATTATGTGTGTCCCCAGGGCTCTAGTAATGCATTGCACCTCCCATTCTCCTCATCTTCCTTATTTTCCACCTCTCCCTCGTTTTCCCCCTTCATGCATAACATGGGTATATAGTTTTATGTCCGTCCCCACAGCCACAATAGTAGCCTCCTCCTCAAACAACAGAAGACACAATCTCCCTCCTCCTTTTCCTCCACCACATGAAACATAACGGAGGTATATGGTTTCATGTATGTCCCTAGGGTTGCAATAACGCAGTATATACCTCCACTCCATCAGCCTAATGTCATATTATTATTGACCATCTGAGAGATGTCTGCTGCCGGATAATTATCTGCATGTATCACAACCTCTACGTACCATGACTATTGCGCCAGCCAGGGGATGGCTCATAAAACTATTTCCCATAATGAACAACCAAATGATCTGCCAACAGAGGCGTTTAATGACACCACGAATGTAAAGCCAATTCTGAGGCACAAAGGGGTACATTCAATACTAGCTCCATAGAGGGAAAACAAAAGGAAAGGATGGTGGTACAAAACAGCAGAAGGATAGATCATGTCAATATGTCACATTGAGGGAACCAAACATCCATCAGTTATTAAGGTGGTTTGTCGATGGCAAAGGCAAAATAATTATCTTGTACTCCTTCAACTTTTGACAGACATGAAGACTGACACACAAAATAACATACGGACAGGCTCAAAGACAAACAGATCCGCAATAAGACTGATAGATAGGCAGACAGGCATACAGATCCACAAAAACACGACCAAACACGTCAGTCAGACAGGCAGAGAGAGAATCATCATAAAGAGACGGAGGAAGATGGACAAACAGAGCACATCATGGGCAGTAAACCAGCGTTTGTTGTCATGTCCATAACTCAGACTCCCAGGAGTTTTTCCTCTGAAATGAAAATCGGACGTTGTAGTTCCTCCACCAGGGTGTTAGAGGAGAAAAATCCATCCCTCTTCCCGCCTCTCCTCAGATCCCCCTCTAAATCTCATCTGGTTTCGTCATAAAAAACGACAGGCTGCCTTGGTAAAGCATAAGGCTTATATCAGCATGGGGTCTGGATGGGACAAAGACAAAGGCAGGACAAACAGGCGCAGCATGGAGCATTCCACTGTTGCATTTTGTTACTGCGGTAAACTTAAAATCTCCCACAAAGTCAGTTTCTCAGGAATTGAAGAGAAAATGGTTATTTCCCTATTGACACACATGTAATCTTGACATTTGACAATCCATGATTACTGCTGTGGCTTGGTCTCAAGCAAATCATTTGCATTTGTTTTGACTTGCATGAAGTACCAGATTGGTGAGGTTTGTCATATAGCACAATATGATAAGTGCCAAAAAATTGTGACTATCTGAAAGTCTATTTCGAACATACACATTATAATGTGATTGAGTGGCTGTAGTCACTGTCAGTAATACAAAGAACACAGTCCCCTGTCAGTCCCTGTTTATGCACTTGACCCAGTTGTTTGTTTATTTGGACTAGTCACATTCGGCAGCATGAAAGTTGTTTGCTCTCCTGTTCGAGTAAGACAGTTCCACAAAAAATTGCCTTCACTAAATGGTCTAAATGGATATTACCTTGCTTGTTATGATTTATGGCTGTTTATCTTACCCAGGCTGACCTTACCCAGGCCTAGCCAGGCCTAGATTATGAAATACCTTCTGCACACAGGGACAATTTCAGCTGTCAATTACAGTAAAAAAATGGCAAAATGTGTGTTGTATTTTCACAGAACCACCTACCTTCATTACGCACCATAATGCTCATTTGTTGTTGACATGATGCACACAGAGCGATACCTGCTGCCATTCAAGTTGGTCCAGCATCAAACTGCAATCAGCAATTGCATAATCATTGTGTTACAAGCTTATGTAAGTCATATTGACAAAATATGCTTCCCAGCTCTGGGGAACAAGCTGTTTTCCCATCAGTGTTCTGATTTAATAGTGAAACTAACAAAACTGTTCCACTGAGCAATGTTCTCCAGTAATGTGCTCTCGTTTACCACCACTGAATTTCCCACTAAGGATTTACAATATTGAATCTGATTTGCCATCCTTTCTTTTGGGGGGAAATTGTAACAAATTTTAATATTAAAAAAAAAAAAAAAACTACAGCCCTAGCACGCGTGCACACACACACACTCACACACACACACAGCCACACGCACAAACACCCTCACAAAGTTAAGGAGGGGTAAAAAGAAGTAGAGTGCTACACTTACTTCTGACACAGTATCACTGTCAGGACTTATGTTTACTAGCAGCACATAAAACAGAACATAAAAGCTAAAACCTGGAAGTGACATTTTCGGCTGCAGTATCAATGGAGCAGACAGAGCTGTGTTCAAAAGCAACACTCTCCTACATTTCACAGTGTCTAACATGGAGGTTTTTCAACACAGGCTTTAGCCTCTATTTAAACACATACTGTTGCATAGAATCTGAGAAAATTTCAAGTCAGTATTGGATTTGTAATGCTTGACGAACACCTTCAAACAGTTAAAGTGTGTGTGTGTGTGTGCTTGAAGTACTCCCCTACTGCACTGCGGTGAACTGAAGCTAACTTTACCCAGATAATTTTTCTCGCCTTTTTTTCTTTAATCGCACATTTCTTTGTGACTTCTGGACATAAATACAGCTTTTATCCACAGCACACCTCAAAAAGACCCTTCTCAATGATTCTTGAATCTTGGGGTTAGAAAAAGGAAATGGGAGAGACAGCTCATTTTATATGCAGAACCCAGACAGTATAAAAACACAAGGTAGTTTATGTAAGCTGTATCATTTTTTACAATGTGATGACCCCCCCCCCCTTCCATGGGATTATTCATTATCCATTTTGTGGGCATCTGAAAAGTTTGCTGTAACAACAACACCCTTTCAGGCAGTAAGTTCATGACTAAAAAGAAAAGACTCCTATCTCTTTGAATGGGGAGTCTGACATACATCCGATCATTTGCATTACATATTTCTGAAAACTGCTGAATTGTTAACAACATGGAGTGTTTCAAACGACACTGTTGTCACAGAAAAACGTCTTTTTTTCACTTACTGATGCTTGTGCGCAAGCGCCATCCACTGCTTCATGAAACTGTGAGATTATGACATTCAAGACAAATCTGGTTTACGGCAGTGCCATACATTTGTCATTACATCATGTCATGCATATAGTCCACAGTAGGGAGCTGATGGTTACATATCTGAGAATATCATGTTATTCAATTATTTCAAATGTATTCTGTTGTTGCATAAACCTGAAAGAATGATTGGTGGATTTTCTTTATGATATTCACACAAAGGTGTCCACTTTCGCTGATGACATGTTTTATGTTGTTGGAGCCGCCATATTTAACGTTACAGATTTTCCCATTCAAAACTGATGGAGTGCACTGTCTCTATATATAATACTGTCTCTGGCTGTAACCACAGAGGACATCTGTATCACTGCACCCTCTCTCCATCTGTGACAAGGGCATAAGAAGGGAGAGAAAGAGGGCAGGATATAGAGCAAGTGGACGGAAAAAGGAAGGCAAGGGTAAAAAAAGGGTGATAATGACCTCAAGAGGAACATCCTCTATCTCCTGCCCTCCTTCCTTCCTCCCATTTCTTACTTCTCTCTCTCTCTCTCTCTCTCTCTCTCTCTCCCTCCCTCCTTCTCATTCTCCAGGAGGGGTCAGTCACTCCCATGGAACTGAAAGGTTTTTCTTCCACATATCTAACTTCTGCTCTTTGAGTGTGACCTTTAGAGTTTGAGAATGTGTGCGCGCGTGCGTGTCACTTCAAATGTGACTCTTTGCCTCTCTATCTTCCTGCTTAGCAGATAGTTAACATTTGAGAGTGGCCAGCTTTAATGCTCTTCAGACTTCCCCGCTGCCGTCCATCCACTGAGCATTTCCGGTCCCATTTTATCTCCTCAGAGATAGGAGGGTGACGGGAAGAGAGATGGAGGGGAGAGAGAGGGAGAAAGAGAAGACAGAGATAGAGCAAAACTGGCTTTTTCAGGGGTGTTAGTTTGTTGAAGCTGCTGTGCAATGACCCATCTGCTCTCTCTTTCTTTCTCTCTCTCTCTCTCTCTCTCTCTCTCTCTCTCTCTCTCTCTCTCTCTTTATTTTCACCCTCTCTTCCTCTGTCTGCCTATTGCCTTATCTCTCCAGCAACCTTATTGACTCCAGACTGACTGCACAAAATGTGTTTTCAAGCGCTGGTGATGGCAGCCTGAGACGGACAGCCAGTGCTGTGACTTTTAATCTCCTGCTGCTTTGCATTTTAAACCAAGGGCGAGGGGGCAAGAGACAGAAAAAAACACTGTATTTGTGTGTGTGTGTGTGAGAGAGAGAGACAGAGAGACAGCGCACGCGAGAGAGAGAGAGAGAGAGAGAGAGAGAGAGAGAGAGAGATATCCTTGACCTGTAAGACCAGACATAGAGTACTTACTAATCCCCTTCACCAGTTGTCATGGGAACATAGACAATCCAAATAAAATCTGAACAAATGACACAGGCTCCTTCAGTGATTATTTACATTCAGTGGTTACCACACATGCTCACACACACACACACACACACACTCACACACACACAGTCATGCACGCACACACATATACACATATACCGTCTCCCCTTAACCATCAGATCAGCTGAGACTGTTGATTGTTTTATGCAGCGCCTAAAAATGCACTTTTATAAGCTGGCCTTGTAATAGTTAGGCTGTGTTGTTATTTTATGTGTGCTCTGCATGTTTGAATATATTTATTAATGTCCACATGTATTTATCATCTGCTTGCATGTTTGTTTGTTTTTTTTTCTGTCTCTGTGAAGCACTTTCTAACTGTGTTTAAAAAAGTGCCATATAAAGTTTTACTTACACTTATACTGTACATACGCTATACTATGAAGCTGGATTTCTGCCGCTGTTCCAGAGAACCAGTACCTGCAACGCCTGGCTGGAGTTCATGTGTTTATGCGTTGGACAATATGCATCTGACATCTGCGTGTGTAAACGGCTCCCTTGAAAAATAGCCTAGCCAGGCTCAGTCACAGAATTTTCCAATACACTCAAGAGTGGTTCACCAAGGTTGTCAACACCCTAATGAAAATTCCCAGTGTTCTAATTTGATCACAATATTTGCTACCTGAGCAAGTGCAAGTGATGTGAAGGCACATTTTGAGGCCCAGCCCTCATTTTAAAGGATAATGTGAAATGTAAAGATTCATAGCCTACCTATTAACCCATTAACTGTTGTTAACTCAAATATCAATATATTTGTATCTACTAGCGTCACTAGTGTCACCGCAATTTAAAATTGAACACCTATATAACAAACTTCAGAGCTTAATACACATACATAAATTACAAACACACACACACAGACACGCACACTTCATCATCCCCTGTTCCCTTCACTCTCTCTCTCTCTCTCTCTCTCTCTCTCTCTCTCTCTGTCACACACACACACACACACAGAAAATCCATAGGCAAAAAAATACTTTTAAGCGACAGCGAATTGTAACCAATCATATATTGTCTCTGTAAATAAAATCAATCAGGCAAACAGGTCAATACTTTCACTGCTACAGAATTAGAAATATAGAAAAAGGAATATTGATTGTTATAATAGATTGGTTGTCCATAAATTACCCCTGATGTGGTACAGAACTTTTTTCTCCACACATCAGTCCTATGAATGCTATAGTGATTTTTGTCCTTTCGGTAACAGAAAGAGCTCTATTTTTGTGATGGTGCGTGACGCATGGCAAGGCTTTGCACCAGTGAAGTGCCATTTTCGTTAGGTGCACACAGGTTTTTTTCTCACCTGCACCTGTTTGGCATTTTGGTGCCTCACTGTGAACTTAACTGCGCCGAAGTGGGTGGAGAGGCGCAGCATGGGTTTTGTCACTTATGATCAAGGATTACCAGGCTTTGCACTTGCGCTGCCCATTTGCTCAGACCAGGTCAACGGTGCAAAGCACAGTCATGTTCTATTCCTATTCAAAAGCTCTTTTTTTGGATGATATGTCGGCCAATTTGACTTTGTAGTAATTCCCTCAAAAACAATGCTCGCAGAAAGGCTGCATCCATCGTTGGGGTCAACGGTAAGCACTGAATTCATGTTTTTATCTGTTTATTACCTAATTAGCACTTGCCAGCAACTCATTAAAACAGTGGAACGTTATGAAAGGCAATACCAGAGCAGCAAACAAATGCATGATTTCACTGTTCAAAACCTTTTAGCTGCATGACACTACTACATAGTTGGCCATGGTTGAATAGAACAGAGGGACCCATCAACCAAGTTGCTTGCAGTGTGAACAGCCTGTAAATGAAAGCATGTTGATGACCTCCCAGTATGTCCTTAACCCATCTGAATGCCAATCCACATTCAAAGAAGCATAATTTATAAAAGGTTTTTACACACGTGTCATGACCAAATGGATGCCTTATTACTGTAAATATTGATGTGAAAAGCATTGACATTCATAATTTTCCTGAGATATATCAATATTAAACATATAACATTTCTATATCATTTATATAATGATGTTTGAATGTCACAGATACGTTTTTAAGTGTTTTTATGGCTTTTTTTGTTTGTTTTTACGCGTGTTGTCACTGGACAATGGAATCAAGGATAAGAAGGCAAAGAACATTTTTTATTTATTTATCTATTGATGTATTTTTTTACACAGGGGCCCATGGCTAAATATAAAGTTATCAACATGTTTTTAATATAGGTGAAGTAGATCATCCCATCCATTTGCAGAAGTTTTTGCTACAGAAACTTTTCATCCAGTGCCAAGGAGAGATATTGAATGGTGCAGTGAGTTGTTTCTTGTCCGCCCCTTGTGAAATGGCAAATTGACATGAAAGTACAGTGCTTTGGACAAGTATGCTGCTTTGGCTGGCATGGGAGAATCTGTTAACAGAAGAGCTGTGTGTGTGTGTGTGTGTGTGTGTGTGTGTGTGACAGAGCTGGTAAACAGACAGGTGTATACCCATAGGGGTTGATGTCACTCAGACAAATGCACACACACACACACACACACACACACACATACACACACACACACACACACACACACACACATACACACACACACACACACACACACACACACAGACAGATAGAATCCACATAAACATGTCTTATAAAAAAAACATGTCATAAAAAACTCAAACAGATACCAAGATTTGGACTCCACACACACACACACACACACACACACACACAGCAGGCCTCTCATCATGGCAGCCTCATCTATCTTCTCAGTATTTCTTATTATTTGGTCTGTGGGTCACAGACCCTGCAGATTTCACGGGTCTCTGCTCCTTATCAAGATCAATTCCATTCAACTTCATAGGAGCCGAGGCCCCTGATTACATAATTGAATTTGGGTTGATAATGAGAGCAGAGCAGAGTTCCAGCACCTGTGATCTGTGGAGACGGAGGGCGGACCACCTGCTGTTGCTGCTAAAATATGACAAACCAGAGCAGAGAGAGAGAGAGGTCCTCTCACATGAACTTCATTCACACTGAGGATTGAAAACCAAGTTGGCGAGACAATTTTGTTTTTGAGGGGGGATTTTGTTTTTAAGAGCCGAGCTTGTAGTGTGGCAGAAACCCATGTCTCCACTGAAAGTAGAGTAGTTCTTAAATTAAGATTTCCTTGTTATATATGGTTGTATTATTATGAGACCACTCATAACTCTCCTCCAATATTACTTAGCAAATAAAGTGACAATAAGATAAGCATGTTATTTCCCCTTGTATTGGGAAATGTCTTGGACTTTGCATTTTCAAGAGAAGCTAGCTGTTTAAGTGTGCTGTACGCATGTGCATTTGTGTGTGTGTGTCTGTGCGTGTGTGTGTGTGTGTGTGTGTGTCTGTGCATGACCTGTCATGCTGAGAAGTAAATGCATTGGACGATTTATGATATTGCAAACTGCTCCTGGGGCTGTCTTCAGAAGTAGTGGGAATGGTCTCTGTGAGATTTCAGATGCTTAATATTTACAACTCAACAGTCGACAACAGGGGGCCAGTGGAACTTTCATCTTACCCATTGATATTCCGTGTTCTCTGGATTTATGTGTGTGCGCGTGTGTGTGTGTTTGTGTGTGCGTGTGTGAGTGTGCGCTATTGTTGTTGCAAAGAAAACTATCAAAGTAAAGAGACTTCATACATTTGTTTTCTCTCTGCCATGTTCGGCCCCAAATGACAAAGCACTTATGCTGCTAATACAAATGATCCTCTTATTCCTCTAAGCAGTTGAACCCAGTTTACTGCAACTTTCACACTTCTAAACTAATCAATCTCAAACAAGTTCATTGAGCAAAAAAAAAGTCAACATTCTCTATGTTTCATAAATTATTCTTTGTGTTTAATAAATTATATAAACAGCATTTAACTATTAGCATCTCATACATTATTACAATGCACATGTAAGCATCTTTCACACGTTTTGCCAGGCCCGGACTGGCCATCGGGAGCACCGGGAGTTTTCCCGGTGGCCTGGCCTGCTAAATGGCCCGCAGGCCACAGATAAAAAAAAAAAAAGAACGCTGTGCGCTGTGACGAATACCCACATGGCCAATAGAAACGAGGCAGCCAGCCAGGCACGGAAGGCTAAAAGCTGTTGTAATTTTGGCTCTACTCAAGCATAACCGGCGCTTGAAGATGCACGGTGGAAAAAAGAGGAAGGGTGGAACAGAGAGGGAGAGAGAGAAAAGAAGAAAGGCCCTTGCAGGAGATGCCGTTAAATGTGGCAAAATCGACAAAATGTTTTCGATGCATCATCATCGTCCCCTGTCAAAAGCCCACTGTTAAAGCTGCCAAGAAACTGGACAATCAATAATAAAAGTGGTTGTTCCCTTTCTAATTTCCTCAAAAACATTGGTGGCATAATTGGCATATCTAGTCTAGTTAATGTGATCAATATTATTTGACAATTCATGCGTTTTGTTGAAAATTTCAGTCAGTGAGCTCATACTTTGAGCTCATAATGTTATTGTTAAAATTATTGAGACAACGCAACGTTTTCTGTCTTTGTTGTGCGTGCATGGCGTGCATGTGTGTGTGTGTGCGCGCCACACGCGATACATGTGTCACACTATTCGGGCTACTGTAATTACAGTATTGTTGAAACTTAAAGGTCTATGTTATTTAATGTTTGTGTTGGTTAAAGGGCTATTTTCACTTTTGATGGGTAGTGTATCAGTAAACTGAATAGGGTATTGTGCTCTTACTAGAGAGCACGAGAGAAGCCCACTAGTTCAGAGCAACCTGCAGGTACAAGACATCTATTTTACATTTATATTAGAAAAATGTATACAGTTTAGGGTATTTTTAATCATGGAAAAAATGTTTTTAAAGAGGTGTACTCAAACTTTCAATGGGTAGTGTATACACTGTTAGCCCGGAAGTTGATTCTATTTAAACTATTTAAGTATACATTACATAAATATTTTAAGTTTGTTTGCATTACTTATCCAATCTTAGTATATTGTACTATTTAGCTGGCTGCTTTGGTTGTTAAGTTGAATAAACTTAAATAATCAGTTTTTAGCCAGGACCACACCCCCTCATCAACACTGACGACACCTGGCCAGTTTCTAATTGGCTATCTCACTCAAGGCAGCAGTGAACACTAATTTGACGGTTGACCGCAATCAAGAAGACCCGCCATTTTCTCCGTTTATCATTTTCAAATTTGGTGAGATATCTTGCTCAAGGCAACTTTTGCTCAGCAGTGGACAACTCTGGAGTATTTTGGAGTTGACTGCAATTAAGAGGACAACGCCATTTTCTCCTTCTATCAATCAAGGCGCCATTTCCTCCACAGTGGACTTGCTTGGTGAGTTTTGTTTTTTCCACATCCGTAATTTACAGTAACAGAAAGAACCTGTAACATTAGTATTTAATCGCTGTTGAAGCAAAAGTTTGCACATTTTCATGTGACCAAACAGTATTCCAAAATTAACAGGTATATATCAACCTGTGCTTTAGTTGACGTTTCAAGTTACCACATTTAATTAAGGAAACTACTTAAACATTATTGGACTATAGCCTACAATGCAAAGTTAGCTTGTCACCAAACCAACTAATACCTAGCTAAGGTTACCCGAACTCAACCAAGGACAAGCGTTTAATGTTACTTTCAGTGTTACTTAAACATGTAATGTAGACTGCATGATGTAAAAGTCATATTTATTGTAATAATGTAGGTTTAGCTAAGTCCCCTGTCACATTAGTCTTGTTTCATTGCGTCACACGAAGAGATGCTTTAGAAATGTAAGTATTGTCCTGTTAATTGTGAAAAGGAGCACAGCTATTTAAACACTATAGGCTAAAACATGGAAACTATGCAAGAACTGAACCCTTCCTTGTTTACATCAGGAATGTCTGTGTTCATTCAAATCACTCAATGCACTAAAAACCATTATCCCGCTTTCACACCAAAACTGTGGATTAAGAAGTAAGTGTAGATGTGCAGTCAATGTTTCAGTCCCTCAGTTAATGTCTTTTTATGTTTCAGGTTTACTTGGAGTTCAACAGGATGGTGGGAAGAAATTTTAAAGAATTATTTGATGCCCTGTACCGTTTCTGTCCAAGCCAGATGGACATCTTTAGGAGGAAGAGAGGCCTTACCGGTCAACGTTTGGCTGAAACTGCTACAACAGACAAAGGTGAGTTGATTTTTCACCAGAAAAAAAATGCACAATTTAGTTTCCTCATTTACTGTGAACCACATTTCCTAAGTGTGTGGTGTACTCTATATCCACTACCTTCCAGACCACTGAGCCAATAGACATCAGATGCCTTGTTCTCGGGGGGCTGCCGGTCATTCTGGGGGATGGTGCGCATTGTTTTGTCTTATTTTGTTTGTTAATTCAGTGTTTTGCTACAGTACAGCGAGCTCTTTCACCAGAAAAGAGCTCATGAACATCAGGGATTCAACCCCTAAGGATTATTTTCCCACTTTCATCGCCCCATCTGTGGAATTACTGGACATTCTGGTCAAAGGTGCACTCACCTTTGTAAACACAGTGAAACGCCGGAGGAGAGGAAAACGGGCCGGTGCGCTTGTGCGTCTCCGCCGGCGCGGACTCCGCACTCCGTTACCGGGAATATTTCTCTCTAACGTGCGTTCACTGAGAAACAAACTGGACGAACTTCAGCTACTGTTGGGGAAGAACAGAGACTTTTCTTCATCTTCCGTTCTGTGCTTCACGGAGACGTGGCTATGTGGATCGATACCGGACTCTGCGCTGCAGCTGGCAGGATTCCAACTCTTCAGAGCGGATCGCCACACGGAGCTCTCCGGCAAGACGAAAGGTGGAGGTATCTGTTTTTATACAAACAGTGGATGGTGTAAGGATGTGACAGTGATTCTACAGCACTGTTCTCCCGATCTGGAATCACTTTTCATAAACTGTAAACCCTTCTACTCCCCTCGTGAGTTTGTTTCATTCATTCTGGTCGGTGTTTACATTCCACCGCAGGCCAACGTGCAGGAGGCACAGCGCATGCTCGCCGACCAGATACTGTGTGTGGAGCGGACAAACCCGGATTCCTTAGTTATTGTAATCGGTGACTTTAACAAAGGAAATCTCTCCCATGAACTCCCTAAATACAGACAGTTTATTAAATGCCCGACCAGAGAGGAGAACACTCTGGATCACTGTTACACCACAGTAAGCAGTGCCTATCACGCCGTTCCCCGCGCTGCACTGGGACACTCTGACCACGTCATGATCCACCTGATTCCTGCTTACAGGCAGAAATTAAAGCTCTGCAAACCTGTGGTGAGGACATCAAAAAAGTGGACCAGTGAAGCTGTGGAAGATCTTCAGGCGTGCTTGGACTGCACTGACTGGGAGGTTTTCAGGACTGCTACCGACAGTCTGGACGAGTACACAGAGGCTGTGACATCATACATTAGCTTCTGTGAGGACAGTTGTGTACCATCACGCACTACGGTGAGGTACAACAACGACAAACCCTGGTTCACAGCCAAACTCAGACAGCTAAGGTCAGAGAAGGAAGAGGCGTTTAGGAGTGGGGACAGAGTCAGGTTTATAGAGTCAAAGTACAGGTTTAGCAAGGCGGTGAGAGAAGCTAAACGACTTTACTCTGAGAAACTCCAACACCAGTTCTCAGCCAACGACTCTGCTTCTGTCTGGAAAGGGCTCAGACAGATCACCAACTACAAACCTAGAGCCCCCCACTCTGCTAACGACTTGCGCCTGGCCAACAACCTGAATGAGTTCTACTGCCGCTTTGAAAGACAATGGGACAGTCCTGACACCTCTCCACAGCTGCCCACCCCAGAGCCCCCCTCCCCCCCTACCACAGTGACGACTTTCTCCATCCTGGACAGGGACGTTAACAGGCTTTTCAAGAGACAGAACCCCCGCAAAGCAGCCGGGCCAGACTCTGTCTCTCCATCCACCCTGAAGCACTGTGCCGATCAGCTGTCTCCGGTGTTCACAGACATTTTCAACACCTCACTGGAGACATGCCACGTTCCAGCCTGCTTCAAGACCTCCACCATCATCCCTGTCCCCAAAAAGCCAAGGACCACAGGACTTAATGACTACAGACCCGTCGCCCTGACCTCTGTGGTGATGAAGTCTTTTGAACGCCTTGTGCTGTCACACCTCAAAAACTTCACTGACCCCATCCTGGACCCCCTGCAGTTCGCCTACAGAGCCAACAGGTCTGTAGACGACGCAATAAACATGGCCCTCCACTTCATCCTCCAGCACCTGGACTCCTCAGGAACCTACGCCAGGATCCTGTTTGTGGACTTCAGCTCTGCCTTTAACACTATCATCCCGGCTCTGCTACAGGACAAGCTCTCCCAGCTGAGTGTGCCTGACTCCACCTGCAGGTGGATCACAGACTTTCTGTCGGACAGAAAGCAGCACGTGAAGCTGGGAAAACATGTCTCTGACTCCCGGACCATCAGCACCGGTTCCCCCCAAGGCTGCGTTCTTTCCCCTCTACTCTTCTCCCTGTACACCAACAGCTGCACCTCTAGTCACCAGTCTGTCAAGCTCCTGAAGTTCGCGGACGACACCACCCTCATTGGGCTCATCTCTGGTGGGGATGAGTCAGCCTACAGGCAGGAGATCGACCGCCTGGTGTCCTGGTGCGGACTGAACAACCTGGAGCTCAACGCTGTGAAGACAGTGGAGATGGTTGTGGACTTCAGGAAGAACCCAGCCCCACTCACCCCCATCACCCTGAGAGACTCCCCAGTCGACACTGTGGAGTCCTTCCGCTTCCTGGGCTCCATCATCACCCAGGACCTCAAGTGGGAGCTGAACATCAGCTCCCTCACCAAAAAAGCGCAGCAGAGGATGTACTTTCTGCGGCAGCTGAGGAAGTTCAACCTGCCGAAGACGATGATGGTGCACTTCTACACCTCCATCATTGAGTCCATCCTCACCTCCTCCATCACCATCTGGTACGCTGCTGCCACTGCCAAGGACAAGGGCAGACTGCAGCGTATCATTCGCTCTGCTGAGAAGGTGATTGGCTGCAATCTGCCTTCCCTCCAGGACCTGTACGCCTCCAGGACCCTGAGGCGAGCAAGAAAGATTGTGGCCGACCCCTCTCACCCTGGACACAAACTATTTGAAACACTCCCCTCTGGTAGGAGGCTGCGGTCCATCAGGACCAAAACCTCACGCCACAAGAACAGTTTCTTCCCGTCTGCAGCTGGCCTCATCAACAAGGCCCGGGACCCCCACTGACACAGTCCCTTATCCCCCCCCCCATACCTTTGCACATTCTTGGAAAAATTTTTGCACATACCTGTACAAACTGTACATTTCATTCACTATTGCACATATATATTTGTACATATTTTTATTTCTTATTCTTATTATATTTTTTATTATATTTTTAATTGTATTATTATTATTTTTATTTTATTTTATTATTTTTTATGTTTATTGTATGCACCTCCATGCCAAAGCAAATTCCTTGTACTGTGAAAACTTACTTGGCAATAAACGTTATTCTGATTCTGATTCTGATTCTGATTCTGATCTGCCTTGTAAGTAATTTAAGTTTTTGAATTCCTAAGCAATTAAAGGTGCTGGTCTTAAGTTTGTACCAAAACACCTGTTGACCTAGCCCTGTTGGTACTGGGACTACACTGCGTGGGTGCCAGTCCGAAGCATTCCTTTAAAAAAAACTTGTTTATTGAATCTTTGCGGCACTTTGACTTCATGTAGGCAAGGTTTCCAGACCGATAATCTGCTAAGCTTTCTGAAATCCTTGAACCCTTTTCACACAAGTAAAACGTATTGTGTGAAAGTATTTGCAATAAAGTATAAAATCACGCTTTTGTGGCTTGTCCTAGTTGTTCTCATGTGCACGTCTTAAATACGGCTGCTGCTCTTCTTCTATGCCTCTTCCCTGTGAGCTGTAAAATGTTAGCCCCTTTGGAGGCTCACCGCACAGGGAAGAAGCATAGAGGAAGAGTAGCGGCCATGTTTAAGACATGGGTCAAGTGGCACCCATGCAGTGTAGTGCCAGTTTATCGGTATCATAATCATTATCATAATGATGGCAATGTTTGTGATTGATAATGCCTTTCAATGCATTTTCTATACTGGCATTGGGTGGTCTTTTTGGACAAAGATTCAGAGATAACAGAGAATTAACGATTTTGGGGTTTATTCATTAATTTTATACTTACTGAATAAATACTGAAATATTTATACTGCTAGTTACCTTAGATATCGGGCAATAACAACATATTGAGTAGTGTGTAAATGCAATGTGTTACAGGTATATACTATGGAATTTATGTCACAAAGCTGTACTTTTGCAAGTTTCTAGGTTCAGGTCTGTAGTTGCAAGCATTTGACATCCTTATGGTCTGAGGGGTGAAAGGCCAAATTTCCAGAGCCTGGGAAAGTGAGATGGTAGTGTTAAAGTCTGTTAACTGGCATGATTTTTTATGTCCTCTCTTTCTCGATCTCTCGTTCTCTCTTTGTTAGGATGTGGACGTCGAGGACTCATCGCATATGTGGGAATCCTCTGCCTTCAGCGTGACAATGTGGCCCAACACCTGGTGTTTCTTCACCTCAACCCATCAAGAGCAGGGATCATCTTGGAAGGCACTGTTGTCATGGATTACCACAGGCAAAGTGCCTCCTATTTGGCCTAATTTTTGGTCAGAACTGACTTTGTTGAACAAAGCAACCATTTTAAATGCTATGTAGGTGTTTATACATTTTTATAATTTTATATTTTGAAGTTTAATCCAAACATTGATGTCTGTCTTCACTTTTCATGTACATGTACAACAAATATAAGTCTGGCTTAAGTTTTAAAAAGCAGTGTTCACCTAGCAGTCTATTGAAATTGTTGTTGCTGTGATGTAACTTTGTACAAGTGAAATAAAACAGAGAAAGATAATATATTTTGTGTTTATTTTAGTTAATGAATGGGAAAGAAAAGTAGTTTTGGTAGAGAATATATTTTGAGTTTCTTCAACTTAAATATTTGAGTTCAATGTATAGGAAAGGAAACTAAATACAGTTGAGAAATTAAGTCATGATAACTTAAGATGCTGAGTTGAATAACTGGGCAACAGAATTGATTTTACAAAAGATGTTAAGTTAGAATAACTTGGCTTCAAGTGTACTGAACTTAAAAGTTCAATTCCAATCCTCTTGGCACTTAAGTCCATTTCACTCAAAGAAATTAGTTTTCTCAATTATTTTATTACTTAAATTTTTAAGGCAATCGGTTGCCTTAAATTTTTTAAGTAAATTCAACTTATCTGGGCTTACAGTGTATCAGTAAACTGAATAGGGTATTGTGCTCTTGCTCTGTTCTTTGAATAGGTGGAGAGAGAGGCAGTGCAAGCGTAGTGCCAGTTAGGCAGGAGCCTTTGGAGAGAGAGATGGGTCTAGAACCCAGTGCAATGATGACAGGGGAAAGTGACAGTGAAAGAAGAGAACAGCCATTCGAATATTTTCCCCGCCCTCTATCCAAAGATTTTGAATTATTTTTCAACTACCACCCACAACAAACCTGTCTAAAACCCATTCCCAAAGTGTTCCACTCAAAAGATGGCACAAACAGAAAGTGGCTGTGGCCTACAATGATGCAAACCACTCCCTATTCTGCTCAGTGTGTCTTGCAGTCGGAAAATCTGACAGTGACAGTGCATTTACCAGAGGAGGCTTGCAGGCATGGAAACATGTCCATCAGAGAATAGAGGAGCATGAGCAAAGCAAGGCCCATTGAGAGAGTGCAGAAGCCTATTTCCTCAGAGCTAAAAAAGCAGACATCAGTAGCCTCCTGAGTGAAAAACAAGTCTCAGCACATCGAGAGCAGGTCAGGAAGAAGAGGCAGGTTATGGAACGTATTATTGACATACTTAAAGTAATTGGAAACCGTGGTCTTAGCTACAGGGGAGACGTACATGAAGCTGCATATAGCCTTGACGACCCAACCTTAGACCATGGCAATTTCCTGGAAATTATATTGTTGCTCAGCCGATATGATGTCTGCCTCCAAGAGCATGTAAACGACAGCATCGAGAAGAGCAAGAGGCAACATGAGAGGAAGGGTACAGGAAGAGGGTCCCTCGTTACTTTGTTGTCCAAGACAACTGTCAACAAGGTAATTGATGTCATCAGGGTCTTAATTCAAGATGTGATTGCTGCTGAAGTTCAGGAGGCAGGGGTGTTTGCAGTGCAAATAAACACCACACAGGATTTAACATCCAAAGATCAGTGCACTGTAGTCCTGCGCTATGTCACCAACGTTGTCCATGAGAGACTCATCGGTGTCATTTACTGTGAAACAGCAACGGGACAGTATTTTGTGGAGCTCCCTGGAGACCCTGGAGAAGGTGGGCATTAACATCAAGAACTGTGTAGGGAACTCAACAGACGGAGCTGTTAACATGCAGGGACAGTATAAGGGCTTCTGTGCATTGCTTTCAGGAGAGGCCCCTGACCAAGTTCACACTTGGTGTTACTCGCATGTGCTGAATCTGATGCTTGCAGACACCACTGGGGTTGTAGTGGCAAGTGCATCCCTTTTCTCTTTGTTGAACGACATTGCCGTATTCACCAGGGAGTCCTACAAGCGCATGCAGGTATGGGAGGGAACCAGTGGGGACAAGCGGCACAGACGGCTTGGTTTAATTGGAGAAACTCGCTGGTGGGCCAAGGACCATGCCGTGACGAAAGTGTTTGGATGCTTTGGAAAGCCTGACCATGCACTCTACACAGATGTGGTGATCACCATGATGACAATTGAGAAGGATGAGACCATGAAACCTGTTGCCAGAGTCAAGGCCAGAGGGTACCTGGAAGCACTCCTGAGTTATGAAACCATACTCACCGCTCAGGTGTTTCTCAGGATTTTTGAGCAGACTTCCCCAGTCTCGAAGTACTTGCAAACAAGTGGCATGGATATTTTAACAGCCCAGCGCTTGGTGATGGGAACCGAAGACAACCTGAAAAAGTGTGCCAGGGACTTCGATGGTGTGAAGAGGGCAGCAGACACTTTTGGTGAGTGGGCCAATGGAATTCTGCAGGAGCAGCAGGACTGTGATGCCGAAGTGCAAACTGCTCTCCCAGAGAAGCGACTGAGAAAAAAGAAAAAAAGGCCAGGTGAATTGGCAGAAGACCATCACAGATGCTATGTGGGATTATAACGTCAAGATCCACAATGTAGTCCTCGACGCTGTGATCGAGAGTTTTCACCGCTGTTATGCAGCGAATGCAGTACTATGCACAGATTTTGCCTGCATGGACCCGAAGAACTTCCTTGAAATAAGGACAAAGGGCCCTCCAAACACAGCCATGAAGGAGCTCAGCAAGTGCCTGATGAAGTTTGATGAGCGTGCCACAGTGGAGAACTTGCAGGCAGAGCTGACAAACCTGGCAACACAATGTCCCCTTTGGATGGGTACAACACCAGAGACAGGGGAGCCAGTGACGTGCCAGGGGAAGAATCTGATGATCTTAAAAAGTGGTCTGACTGGGGCTATATTTCGCGCTATATTTCCCAGCCTGAAAGATTTACCCAGTCCGGCCCTGCGTTTTGCTGTGTAATTTTCATATATTACAATATTCAAACATTTTTGCAGTTCTGTCCTAAGGGATAGATGATGTTTTCCTGTATCCTACTTCATAACTCAACCACAGGACAGTAGCAGAATATACTGCAGATATTAGAAAGAAACATTTATCTTGATTTATCTGACACCTACCTAGAAAGTGAAGTTACCACCTGCATGCAGGATGAGCCTCTCAAGTTACTGGCTAGTTAAACCAAACACACCTCACGTAGTTCAAAGAAATGAAACCCTTTTGAAATATTTTCCAGTGACCTGCTCCTGCTTTACACAAAACCCTTTTAAGATTGTGCCATTTCTCATTCTATCTTTCGCTAATCCTCTCACTCTCTTAATTACCGTAAGGTTATTTTCACGTTGTCATGTCTAACTTTCACTCCTATTCACCCTCTCCTGGACTTTCACTGTGCACCACTTGTTTGACATCTCGGCTCTTTTGCTGCAGGTGGCCTGGCTTTCTTCTGCCTGAAGTGGGTCAGGATGTTGCTTTGGGCTTGTGTGCTTTCAAGAGGCATGTAGCACATCGCAGGTGAGAAAAAGTTCATCCTGCCAATAACTCCCATGTGGGTGTAGCAAGAATATTTTACGCTTGAAAATACATTTCTCACTTGTATTGAGTCCCTGTCTTTCTCTCTGTCTCCCCCATTCAGTGACACACACACACACACACACATACTGTATTCATGCAGGCATACAAACAGCAGCACGCATGCACGCAAAAATCCACGCAAACACACACACACACACACACGTCATCCACTGTTCCCTTGAGGATAAGTTGCCCTGGGGTATTCTATTATTCAAACACGGAACATTATGAGCCATTCTCTATTCATGAGACATCTTGTGTCTGAACACTGAGCTTGACTCTGTGTGAATGTCTATATACGTGTGTGTGTGTGAGAGAGAGAGAGAGCAAGAGGGTGTGCATGTGCATTTTCAATAAGGAGAGCAAATGTGCACATCTGCATGCATTTGTATTTAAGTATGTAAGTGGAGATGAGCACCTTACACTAAGTGCTTACAGTAGAATAAGTGGAGCTTTATTACTAGGCGAGAGAGACTCGAGACTCAAGCCTACAGAAAAACTCTTTGAACTTTCTCCTCTCAGATGATCTTCAGAAGTTTTATAGATTTATTTTATATTGTTTATCATTCCTGCTTTATTGGTTTGTGACCCTGCAGAGCTATTTGGATGCCTCTAGATGGGCAAGTTTTAATCATTTTTTTTAGCAAGCTACCCTAGCTCATTACATACCACAAGCACCCTTTTAGAATCCCTTTTAGAAAAGCTAAAGTTCCCATTGGAGAGATGCAACAGATTAGATTGGGACAGAGTTTAGTTCAGAGTTTAGTTTTAACAAACTATTAGAGGGAGTTCACTTTTTACTGACACATAACAACTACCCTTCCTTTTTTATCCGAGGTCAATGCTGTTATTACAAGATTTATAAATATAGTTGATTACAGCTTCAAAATAGTCTGTAGCCAAATCTTTGCAGTAAAAACACTTGTTTATACCACAGGGAAAATAATCCAAGAGAGGTATCTTGACTGATATTGAAAGAGAATAACTGAACTCAGGTAATTTATTTCTTGTGTTCAAACAAGAACAAGACAGGATTGTTGCTTGGCTTTGCTTTACATGGTTCCCAAAACCCTTGAACCAAAACCAGCTGCTGTAACACAGCCATACAACACCATTTCTTCATAATAATGTGATACTTCATTAAATCCAGTGGGGAAATTCACTTGTCACTTTCCCCCCTCAAGGCACAGGCTCAGCTGCAGAACAGCACTTGTGAAGGTGGCAGGGATTCAGAGTCTTGCGCAAGGACACTTCAGCAAGGCATATGCTTCCCGGCTTCGACCTGGGTCTTCTGGTTGAATGGTGGACTCACTACATCCTGCTGCCCAAGACTTTGAATGAACAAGACAAACTTTAAGGGATAATCGGTAACTGCAGGTTTACATAACAGTTCTCTCTGTATTTTGATTTCTTCTTCACAAGAATTTGTGTTGCAACATTGTTCCCTTTAGTGCTCTTTGCTCAAACATGCATAAATGGAGAAATTGGCTACAGGAAGATTTCAAATGGCTTCAACTAATAACAATGAGAGGAAGCAGTGGTGATGAGGAAGAAAGGATCGGGTGAGACTGTCTGCAAAGCAAATGATTACTAGTGTACATTAAGGCTTCACCCACTAGCAATGCTACTATGTGCCTTTCTGTTGGTGATATGTGTAGTGGCATGGATTCAGGACCTAACACATGAAAGCACACAGATGTATACATACATACATACATACATACGTACGGTACATAATACATACACAAATATGTACACCATGCATATGTTTTCAATTGGTCACACACAATGAAGCTAATGCAATAAAGTATTGGGAGTCCAACGGCAATGTCACAGCACATCCACTGAATATCAGTCACTGACACTTTGGAAATTGAAAATGACCTTTGCATAGAAAGTTAGTATTCATTGTTTAATGAGAGCCATGTCAAGTTAGTATTCATTCCCTAATGAGAGATCCAGGAGAAAGGCCAGAGGCCCCCAGTCTCTGTGTTGCTGCTCAGGGACCTCCAGTTGGTACCGGAGGTCCCAGAGTCCCATCACCCCTGGAGGGGTCCCCAGTTTGCCCTCTGGTACCCTGCAACACAGTAACTCACACTACTGTAATGACTTGTATATCTTCTAAGAGCTTGAAGAGTTGGATGCCGTCGCCTATAATCAACCAACCAGAGTGCGTGACTCAGCGTAGAATGGTATGAAGTTGAGATTCTTGGGCAAGTACGCAACACCAATGCAGAGACACTCTTCAACCCCAAACACGCATCAAATAACGTCAGTTTACGTGCAGATTCACTATTTTCATTAAAGTATAAAATGTGCTTTAGTGTGTGCATGCACGTCTGGGTGCGTACAACAATAAGATGTACAGCAAGTAGGTGATATAGTAGGTGACATAAGGACAATTCTACAGTGGGAGGAAAAAGGCAAAGAAATAGCTGAAGAAAAGTCAACAGATGAAGACAGATTGTTTACATAATGTCTATGGCCTTGTGAAGAAACCAGGACATGCCGCTTGATATAGAAAATGCAGGGATACATAATGCAGACTCTACATTTGCAATGGTTACACCATTGTGTAAATGTATGCATGTGTGTGTGTAAGTCTGAGAGTGTCTCAAGCAGCGGCTCTCCATGTCCAGGCGTATATGAGCCAGTGGAAATCACAGCTTAAGTATGTATGGTTTTTCCATTGGCAGCCCTGTTTAATTTTGCATGCCTGCAGAGAGTGTCATAACACATTCACATCACACAGCTCAACAAGCTCACAGGGTTAGGCTAGAGAGGAAACAAATGCAGTGTTTCTGTGTGTGTGTTTATGTGTTCACGCACGGCCGCTCCATGTGTGCATGTGTAGATGTATATGTGCTTGTATGCATACATATGTGCATGTTTGCTTATTTGCCCTCACATATGGGTATTTATTCAGGCTAGTGTACATGCATTTGTATATTCCCTCATCAAGGCTGCTATTGTGTTTGCTTTATGTCATCATTAGCACAGGGCAAAGCAGATCACTTGACCTTAATAAACAGCACACACATAAACAGCCTATACAACAGGGCCTATAATAAGAATAATAATAATAGAGTTCGGCTCAGAACAATTAGATCCATAGTCTAAAGGCCAGTCTTACCAACAAAAGACAAAACATGAAACAGGTTATTTTTTGTTTTGTTTTTGTTTTTACTGTCATTTTTACTAGGCTATTGATATTATAGGCACCTACATGTGAAGTTTTTTTTATTATTTTTTTCTGACCTTTATTTTGACCATTGATAGAACTAGAAAGTTGCAAAATCTAAATTTCCATTTAAAGTTAAAGGCAAAAAAGTGAAAGATTAATAATTAATTGAATTATACAAATCCCTGCTTTTGGCCTTTAAGAAATAGCACATGATGTTGCGGAGTAGTATGTTGTGGTGAACAGCAGCACAGTTGTGATTTGGTCACTGATCTATTCCTTTTAACTGGAGCAGGCAGAAAATCAATCTCCAAGAATTTGCCATTCCTAATAGCTACCAGAGTTTACCAGAGTTTTTTGTATACTACTATGAAATGGGTGGCTACTGTAGGTGGCAATAATAAAATGATTGTACAAGGATTTGGATCTTGTATACCGCATGCAATTATTGACATAAGAAGTTTGAATAGGTCATTGAAGCCATTCATATTGCTTGGTGCAAACTGTTGTATACCATTTTTAACTTGGATTTATCCATTTTGATTTGAATTAGTCACAAGTTTTGTTAATTGTACCATGCCTCTCTACTCCCTTTGATCCTTTTTACTTCCACGCTTTGTAGTGAGTTTTATATTTCAAGTAGTTTTAACCATGGACAGCCACAGATGTCAAAAGAGATGAATAGATGAAAAACAAGGCATTCAGATCATGTCTATGTCCACATTATGTCAGGCCGCTCAGCAAAGATAAAGATAAGATAGTCTTTCTTGTCTGAAGGAAATTTGTCTTTGACTCAGTGCAATGCCAGCTGCATAAATACACACACTTTCTCTCACACACACACACATACACACACAAATGCACACGCACTTGCAGACACATACGCACAAGGTCACAAAGCATACACTCAGAGACAAAACAGAGAACAGAACAGGAAACACATAAGCACTTAGCACATCACTTAAACACTCACACATGCTTTATTTAATTCATTGGCTGTTCCATGTGTCATGACCATCCCTCCTGGACACTCACTCTCTCTCTCTCTCTCTCTCTCACACACACACACACACACACACACACACACACACAGAAGACAGAATGAGGCCAGTCTGTGCCTGAGTGCCAGGAGACGAATAACATGTTTGTTCGCCACTCCCCTTTTTTCCAGCCACGTCTTCCATTTTGTTCTCCCTTCTTCACAATAGTCTTTCGTCTCCTCTCCTCCTCTCTGATCGTCCTGCGTTTTCTGTTATTTCCTATTAGGTGCGGTGTGTGTTTGTGTCATGTTGCGTTGCGCTGAAGGCCTGTTCTCTAGCTGGCTGTAAAATGTCCAGAGGGGCCTCTATCAGGTCTTGTCCTGATTTTCTGTCTCCAGCTCCATTGCCCCCTGCTATTCCCTACTCCCACACAGTGACAGGGTCGAGACCTGTGCTCGCCTGGCCTGGAAGCCACGGCAACACACACGTGCAGACACACACACACACACACACACACACACACACACAGGTGCACACAAGAACATACACATTCACAAACAGGGACACACATTTTCACTCTCTGGAGTTTTACCCGGAGGGAAAGAACTCAACCTAATTTACTCTTGCAGAGGGTTCAGAGGTGTCAGAGTGTGTTTATTTGTGTGTGTATGTGTGTGTGTGTGTGTGTGTGTGTAGGTGACTGAAGACAAACAATGGTGCAAAAAGTAAAAAAAGGTGATGCCATTATTGACCTGTACATGTCACAGGTCGTTCGGAGCAGGTCAGTTTGACTCTAGTTACTTCGGTTATTGCCTCATCTCTTTCGCTCCCGTCTCTCACTGTTTTACTACCGCTCTGCTCGTTCATCTCCCCTCCTTCTCCGCCTCTCTTTATCCTCTCACTCTGTATGTCCCTCTCCTTGCCTCTCTCATTCTCATTCCACAGTTTATCTTGCTGACTGTGTGTCTGGTGTTTGAAAATAAATTGCTCTCACACACACACACACTCACACACACAGTTACAGAGTAGAACAAAAAACATAGACCTTTCTTGGACCCCCTGATTCCAACGAGAGTGAAATCTAGCCAGTAAAAGACAGGCCAAGGTCAGAATTAGACTCAGAGTGAGGTGAATTGGTTAGTCAGTTAGAAACAGCCAATAGCAATATGAGCATTACGTTTAGGGGTTAGTTAGGGTTCTATTGATTTCCCTTGGTGGAAAAGACGAGTGAAGCGCAAAATTCATTCAAGAATATAACACACACACGCGCACACACACACACACACACACACTCATACACACGTTGTCCTTCTCTGTGACAATTTCTGACCATGTGACCCTGAGATCTCGAATGCTTAATTCTAAGTGGGTTGTCAGCTTGACACAAGGTCAATAGCCCCATCTTGTCACCTGTAAAACCATCTGGATTATCAGCTAAATTGATTATCCCCATCAAATCTTTCCTATATCCACAAATCCCTGCCTAGGACTAAATATGTTCAGAATTAGGTGCCTGAGACATGTGAGGAATATCTTCTGCCCCTCCCATTCCCCAAAGGATCACTGACCCTGAGGCGAGGAGGATAGAGTAATATTATTTTAATCACACCTATCATGTCGTCTCAGGTTAAAGACAACCGAGTGCGTACAGAGGAGGGAATTAAATGTGACACCAGCTATAGGCGTGGCAGACGTGCGCCATCATAATGATTCCCTCAGGGAATGGAATCAATTATGGAAAGTTACAGTACCGGTTCACACCATGCACACATGTACTTAGGCATACATAAACATGCACTGTGACATGCTCAGGCACAAACACACAGACACAAATACACACACACACACACACACACACACACACAAACGACAGGCACATAGAAGATGACCTGTCTGAAAGATAAATTATCTTTCTTCGGTAGGCGCCTTTGCATACCTGCTTATGCTAAAATATGGAGCTTAGTGGGGGTGAGTCAATGAATCACACACAAAAGAAATTGGTAAAAGGAGAGAGAGAGAGAGAGAGAGAGAGAGAGAAAGAGAGAGGGAGAGAGAGAGAGAGAGAGAGAGAGAGCACCCCTCATGCTCACTTTTGTGCACACGCCTCAACTGTAAACTTCGATGAAAATTAACATTGGCATTTCAAATCCAATCAAACTCCATAAGGATGTGCCACATTGCTGCAGATTGCTGTTTTTATTTATACAGCTTGCGTTATCACAAACAAACACACATGCAAATAGCGAGACGGAGATCCACACACAAGCACGCACACACAAACACGTGTCTTCAAAGCCTTTTCCTCCATTTAACAGGTCAGAGTGGATTATTTAGAATCACTTTGTCTCTCTTCATGGTATGGGATACCGACATATCAACACGTCTGGGATGTTTCATAGGAGTGAGGTTTGCTATTCAAACGCAAACACACACGCGCGCATATGCACACGCACGCACACACACACAGACGCACAAGATATCTCGCAGGCACAAAGGCACGTTATTAAATTAGATGGGGAAACATGCGCCCAGTGCCTCAAAGACAAGAGCCTTTCTCTCTGCACCTAATCCCAACAAAGGGATGCTTACTCCTTTGTTCTACGCTCCCTCTCGTCTCCGCTCGGACAAGGAACGAGGGATCCAGGGAAGGGAGGAGTGCTTGCCAAGTCCAGGCGGAGAAGAAAAATCTCTCCCTTTCTTTGTTTGTTTGGTTTTCCGTGGAGTTAATCTCAGCACTGCTGATTAGCGGGTGGTACAGTACACGGTCGTCTTCTCCGAGACGAAGGGAAGGAGAGGGGAGAAGGGAGAGAACGAAAACAAACAACTACTTCCATCTCCGACCATCTCAGGAGAGATAGGCCTTTGCCACACACACAAACGTGCGTACAAACACACACATGCAGCGACAGAGAGAACAGATAAAAGAAACGAAAAATAAACAAATGAAATCCACCACCTCAGGGCTGTCCATCACCTCAAACAACAAAGGATTAATATTTCAGAAGGCTAATCTGTTTACAGGTTTAATCACCTCGATGAAAGCTTAGTCAGCAGAAATAACAGTTAAGGTAAAAGACTGTCCCAAACAAAGAACAGCTCCAAACTTCTGAATGTACCACTGAACTGTTATAGAAGAACCATGAGCCTCTCATCCATTATGATGATGATGATGATGATGAAGCAGGAAGAAGGACAAGAAAGAGGGGACGAGTTGGAGATTTGGGACTGAGAATGAAAGAAGGTGAGCTGGTACTATTGTTATAAAGGACAAAAGACAAACTGGAAGAACTGCAAACATGAGAGAAAGAACATACAGCCTCTTGGTCCTTACCAATATTCATAAATCAGAGTCAACTAAAGGAATTAAGAATTTAGATGAGATGCGTAGATCCATCTTTGTTTGATTAGGGCTGTCTTGCTGTGACCTGGTGGTCCAGGACACTTAATCAATCACCTATGTAGATGATTGTCCTACCCACTTTTGCCAGGCATTAGCAGATGGACACAGCAAGAATAAACATTGAAATTAATACCTATGAGGACCTTGGTCACTGATTTTGAGTCAGCAATGATGAATTGATATTTTTAGGGAGTGTGCCATCATGAAGCTGAGCATTTGATATTATAATCCCTCCATTTTATGATAGCAACACTTACTACTTCCTATTGTGCTTCAGTGTTTTGTTTATTTACATGTTCAAGTTCAACATCCTTTTATTGCCACAAAGCCATGCTGGTGGAATTAATTTCAATGCAGATGAAAAAATTGCACCAATGCAACAGCGAACATAAGCACAACATGCACAATATGTGTTCATGTTCACAGCACTGATTGATTTTGTGGGGAGCTGCAGAAAAACACCAGCATCAGCACCAACTGTGGCCCCATCCCTCCGCTGCATTATGTTTCTCTTTGCCACATCTGTTTTCTTATGTCACTGTCATTACCTCCGCCAAGGAGGTAATGTTTTCACCTGCGTCTGTGTGTTTGTCCGTCCATCCGTCCTTCCGTCCGCAGGATATCTCAAAAAGTTGGGCACGGATTTGCACAAAACTTGGTGTGAAGGTTGGTTATGTGCCAAGGAAGAACTGATTAACTTTTCATGCCGAAAAGTTGGCCGAAACTGTCTGGTCAGTTTCTAATTTAATTTATACTGTATAGTCTGTTTCTTCTTTTTTCTTGTAATACCGTTATGAGCAAAGCTATATTTCTGCCTCTCCCACCGTGCTGATGTTCCAAAACAGCCCAACAGAAATATATCCGTCAATAATTCTGTCCGTTTTCTGACGGATCAGTGTGGCCACAGCCTAAGGCTGATGGTGCCTTGTAGGTTAGGCTATGTAGAATAGGCAGGCTTGCTATATCGTGCTAAAACTTGCTATTGTGTGTCTATTGTATTGCCTTAAGTTTGTGTTACATCATTCTGTTCTATGGTTGAATGTTGATCAGTTAGATCTAGGCCCTTTCTCTGTGAAGTCCTTTGAGACATGCTTATCATGAAGGGCTATATAAATACAAATAAATGAAAAATAATTCAGAGTTAATATCTTAGATGTTCTGCATCTTTTTTTCATTATCAGGATATTTGACTGCCAAATATCTCAATGACGAGAAAAGGGCTCATCCAGTAAAACACATTAAAGCAATTATTAATGAAATAAATAAATTAATAAATAGCTAGATAAATACTGTACATGCATACATACTACAACTACTACATCTACTACCACCACCACTACTACTACAAATATTAGCAATAGCTTATGTGATTTGAACATAGCAACATGTGGAGGATTGGGGACTGGGGCATATGAGGTTCTGAAGGTGTGGTTTCTCATTCACCAGTCTCTCTGAACACCTGAGTACTAGCTTTGAAGATAAAGTCACTCAAGTGGGCGAATATCATCATTCTATACTACCTATCTCCCAGTGAAGTGTCTAAATGTGTGTGTGTGTGTGTGTGTGTGTGTGTGTGTGTGTGTGTGTGTGTGCATGTGTGTGTGTGTGTGTGTGTGTGTGTGTGTGTGTGTTTATGTGTGATGCTCCTCCGTATGTGGCCAATCACAGAACACTCCAGAGTCCACCAGAGCCGCCGCCACATGGCCCTCTCTGCTGTGTGATAGGAACAAACCTCTGGGGGCCCAGACATGTCTCTTTGTGATTGGATAAGGCCTCTAGGGGGTTCTCCTCCTCAAGAGAAAACCACTTCGACCCAAGTCTCACACATCCCATCACTGGTGTGAGTGGTATCTGGAGGATCAAGAGTGCCAAGAGTGGTCTCTGCTCCGTCTGTTCCATGTCATCGCTCCTCTCTCTCTCTTTCTCTCTCTCTCTCTCTCCACCCACTCATCCCCCTCTCTATCCATAGAGCAGACATCTGGCCAGGAAGCTGACGTCAGACTGGTGCCATAAAAGCCTCAGAAGCTACAAGCTCTCGGGGCATTTCTACACAGTGCAGCTCAAGGGGAATATATCGCCTTCATGTAATCTCTCTCTCCCCCTCAGACTCAGTTTTATGTATTTCATAGAAAGGCTGGTGTTTATACTTCCTAGTTAGACCTTTTTTTTCCTTTCAAAGTGCAGTGACACAAGTTTTTTGTTTGTTTGTTTGTTCTTTTGGCTGGAACAAAAGGTCAAAAAACTTGAATGGGTTTCAAATCATCCTGTAGCAGCTGGTGTCAAACTTTGTTGGCTAGTAGGTTGCCAAAGCCATCCCTATTTCCTCGAATGTACTGGAAGTTAGGGTGAGTAAAAAAGTTGTAAAATTGAAGTTTAGCAATTTAAATTTAAGGTACATTTTGTCAAAATACCCTACACAATAGCCTACACAAAATCAGGTGTGGGTTGCAAGGAAAATAGTGATACATAGTTTGAAAATCACTATCCTTTTTTGTTGTTTTTATGTTTTTACCGCTGCAAGTGAGTAGAGATAATCAGCATAATTCAGTCATATCAATTCCTGAAGATGAAGGAGAGCAAACTGAACAGAAAATGAGTAACAAATAAGCTAAAGTCCAAAGTCCCGACATTGAGTGCACTGATAGGCCAGAGAAGTGGGGTGATGAATGACTGACACTTCCCCAGCAAATGAGGTTCAACCAAATAAGCGTTAATAAAGTAAATAGTGTGACAAGAATGGCCAGTAGGGGGAGCTAGACTGCTGGAAAACAGCTGGCCTTTTGTACAACCGCCATATTCCTTTTTTAAGATTAAAAAATAACATTCTGAAATGGCATGCCTTTGCTGAGCCGAGTTTGGTTGCTTACTACAATGTACATGTTCCTCATCATGTTAGTCAGTGATACGCATGAACCCAGCACTGTTACAGTAAACTAATGAGCAGATTATTTTATCGTAAAGCAGAGGAATATATAGCTATGACTATGATCTAAAAGAAAAAAATCCACCCTGAAACAGAACTCGCATGCTATTTCTATGATCTTATAGAAGACTAGTAATTATATGATAAATGCGTACAGGACGTTTCTCCTCAGATATGATATTTGGTGGACGCTTTTATCCTAAGCATCTTACAGTGCAACATCACCTTTGCAAGGCTTCTTTCTTTGCGAAATGTAGAGGTAATACTACAAATGGCAGTAACAAAGTTTCTCATAGAATGTCTCCAGCTATGGTGAGTTTGAGTCTTATTTTATTTTTATTATGAAGCACAGTAAAGTTAGGGAGTCAGAGAAAGAGAGAGAGAGGTGATAGCAGCACAACAACAGCCATGAATCAAATCCCTTGCAGTCGAGGCACATGGATGATTTCCCAGGCAAAAGCATTAGTCTAGTCAACCATGGGGGCATTCTGTAAACAGATGCTTAGAAACAGGTGTAAACCTGTTTTGTTTTTTTGGTTTTGTTTTTTTTGTTGTTGTCTGGTAATCATGGAAATTGTTACCGTGGAGAGTTGAGTCCCCATGTCACCTGGGGAGACGGAGAGTAAGTCACCTGACACTTCCTTTGATCTCTATCGTCATCAAAACCATATCCGATGGACTATAGTTATTCTTTCCTTAATGCTGCTTAAAAAATAGACTCCCACGGGGGAGAAAGAGAAGTACAAGCGAATGTTGCACTCACACACACACACTCACACACACAATTTGAGGCATTTGTATATGCAGGCACACTGTACATATGTAGCGGTTCAGACAGTCACAAACTATTTACACTAACACCAACAAACAGACACAGTCACACATGTGCACGCACGCACACACATGCGTGCCCACACACACACACACACACACACACACACACACACACACACAGAGGATGAGTGTGTAGGCCTGCAGTCAGTTACACTTCAAAGGCCCTGTGCTTGATTGGGCCACCTGAGGTTTGGGGGTAAAGACAGGACAAAGCTGGCTCCACAGAGGAAAAGGGAGCTGCTCACTCTCCTGCCTCACTCCTTTTATTCACGGTTTGAGTTATCAGTGCTCACATTAATGGTCAAATGTTTATCTACAATTTTCAGCAGATGTCAAGCCAAACTCTTCCTAATACAAAAAAATGTTTTATGTTTTTTTGTTTTTTTTTCCCAACAACTTGCCATATCATTACAGTTGATGTTCAACTAGTGAAAATAGTGAAAATCACTTGTGCTGTGCAATAGACTGAACACTGTAAAAAATATCCATCTTAACATTTAATTGAAAACTAAGTATTCAATTCATCTTTCTTAAAAGACTTGACTCTGCCAAAGGAGTGACATAATTTCACATGTTTCCAACACAGCTCAAAAAATATCTTGATATAGTGGAGTAATCTACTTGGAGTGGAGTGATCTACTTTATTTCAAGATAATCTCTCTTGAAACCATTGAAGCTACATGGAAAACATGGATTTTGACAGATTTTCTCAGAAAAAAATGTGATCTTAAGACTTACATGATTAAATCACTTAAGAAGAATATTTTTTGCAGTGTATCCAGTGTATTATTAAATGGCCTTGAGCATGCTGTGTAATTAAAGAAATTCAGGCCAGACATGAGTCTGATTATGTAAGTAAGATGGTAAAGGTTACAAACTAGAAGTCATTCTCATGGCTATTTTGGCTAACGTTGACATAACACATTTGGTTTAAGATGAAACATTTTACTTGGTTTGATGTCCTCAGAGGTGAAAAGGCCAAGCCAGGATAAGTGAGTGAGCTAAACATGATTTTAGTCATTTTGATTTTGGACCTCATTAAAACGGTGATTAATCTGTCACAGTCTCCTGGCCCCTCTCTGTCATCATGACTTTGTGTCAGCCTGTCGAAATGTCAGCCACATTTAATGAGAGGTAACGTCTGTGTGTACGTGCTTGTGTGTGTGTGTGTGTGTGTGTGTGTGTGTGTGTGTGTATCTACACTGTAGGTGTGTGTGTATGTTTGTTTGTGCATTCACTGCTCAGGCTTAATGTGAGACTACATGCTTTCTTACATCTGTCACTGTATCTAATGAATGATTGACACAAAAGGCTGATAATAAAGCCCTGATCTGAGAACACAATTACTTTTTAATACAAAAATGCTTGCATTTAAATACATTATCTTCTTGAAATCTACTAGATTTTTATGTCTATGCCAAAGGTCATCTGGGTTTCCGGTCCGTTTTTAATTGTTTTTTGTATCTTGTCGCACACTTATATATTACTGTAAGTGCATTGTTTGGCGTGTGTGTGTGGATTGTCATGGTATGTGTATTTTATATCAGTGATGTGTGCCACCTTTTAACCTGAATGAGAAACAAATTTCTCTTTGGGTCAATTAAATACATCTTGATTTTGACCTTTATTCATAGCTCCAGGTGTCTCTCACACACCAGACGGGCTGCGCAAACAATGGCTCATCTTTCAGTCATTTTACTGAAAAAATATTCTAATATCCTAAGTGACAGTATGATCTTCAGGACACAGTTTGAGAAAACAAGAGGTTAGAGGTGAGGATGCTGATTTTTGACAGCTGGAATTGTCAAGCTCTGCAACTTCTTTTTCATTCTAACTAAGAAGCAGGGAATGATGAAACAATTTGGTTATAATCAACAAGCTGTCCTCTACTCTCCATGTTATAGAGTACTGAAAATGGCTTGCTTCAATACGTAATTGGTGACTAATTGGGTTTGGAACAAGCCAGGACAGTTTTGACCAAGATTTCCCTTTTTGAGGATGGATTCCTGTTCTAATATAAAGTTGATGGACATTTTTTCAGTGTATGGTTTTACGGCAGTGGTGTATTGACTGTAATAGGTCACAGGTTACAGGTTACAGGTCACAGGTCCGTGGCTCGCCAGATGATGATGATCACAACAGCTGTACAGAGGATTAGATTCAGATTAAAGCACTTTGTCTTTTTAATGGAACACTTTCATTTACCTGCCCCATCTGTTTCCTCTCCTCCTCCTTCTCCACCTCCTTGATCTTTTTCAGATAAACAGACACATAATTTATGTTGTTAGTGTTTCAACTGAGAACAAATATCTATGCTTGTGTGTATGTGTGTGCATGTGGTGTGTGTATGTATGTATGTACTGTGTATGTTTGTATGTGTGTATGTCTGTAAATGAATGTGTATGTGTGTGTGTGTGTGTGTGTGTGTGTGGGTGTGTGGGTGGGTGTGCACACATTTCCTTTCTGGAGTACAACCATACACTCGCATTAAGGGAGAAAAAGATCGAAAAGGAAATTACAGAAAATTACAGGGAGTGTTCAAAAATCAATTTGTGTTCTGGGCCAAATGGAAAGAAACATATACAGAAGCAACATAATCTAAACAATAACAGAGATACAATGGGAAGCCGACAAAGAAAAACATTTTTTAGAAAGACAGCATAATTAGAGCTGCACGCCTCTAATGGTTGGTTGTTTTTTCTTCAGCAAACATCCTCCAACAGCAGAGTTTGCTCTATTGTGAGCACACTACAATGTCACCTGAACTAACTCTGAGCCATCACAACAAAAGACGTCAATGCTTTATTCTTAAGTGTGTATGATGGAATCATTATGATTGGTTGACTAATTTATTTCATGTTACATGGAAAATATACACCCACATGTTGTGTTGGGGTTTCACTTATAATAGCATCTCCTGCTTTTGCTTCAATATGTTTTTATTTGTTTTTGTAGTGTCTTCTAATCTTTGCTTGGCATCATGGAACTGGCAGCACTCCATATTGACCAATACTGAGCGCCCTTTCAGTCTGTGTGTGTGTGTATGTGTGTGTGTGGTGTGTGTGTGTGTGTTATCTTCCCCCCTCAGAGACCCCCTCTGCCTCTGTGGTTCCTGTATCTGCTTTCAAAAGCCACCACTTCCTGGTAACATTTATGATTAAGTACCCACTTTACCTCACAACACTGCCGCTGATCTGTCTCCCTTTACACTAAGTTATACAATTTTCGATATACTGTTCTAGGCCTCGTCCCCCCTCGGGAGAGGTTTCTGCTCCTAGATGTATGACCCCTGTATGACCTATGTAATCATTACAGCCATAATTCAGCCAATGCGTGTTCTTTTCTGTTGCCGTTGTTTTTTTTAAGGATGTTATTACCTCCACAGGAATTGCTCTAACTGACCGTGGGAGCTGAGAGTATATAGCGCCTTTCTTTGTTGTGGTGGGCTTGATGTACCTGTACTGTTGTGTGTGTATTTAAGTCAGTGTTCAATTGTGTATTTGTGTGTGTGTGCGCATGTGTGTGTGTGTGTGTGTGTGTGTGTGCATGCCTGCCTCTGGAGTTTTTAATGGCTCCAATATCTCCCTGCATGTTTATTGGCTAATTATGAAAAATGGCGAGGCTATAATTCACCCAAAGCCACCCCAACACCGTGTTTACAGTTATAGATCTGGACAAGTCATATTCTCACACAAATACCCCAGTTATATTTTGTAGTCTGAAAGTCAAGCCAAAAAAAAAAAAAGTTCGTAAAATAGCAACCAATTGAATTTCAGCCCAAACTAGACCCAAAACTACTTCTTGTTTTTGTTTTTGTTTGGAGTACTTGCCTTCTCTCCTTTTCTTTCTCTCTCTTACATTCGGTCCGTTCAATTACACTGCGACAGTCTGCAGGGTTGAAGCAGCCGAGCTGTCACAATGAATTTGTGTGCCCTAAACAAGATTAACTACTGCTATTTGTATCCCCATATCTCTGAAAGGGTAATCAACGCAGGCGGTTTGGCTTGCTAATTCTCACCATGGCGACCATTTACAAAAGCCCATCACAGTAAATAGCTTGGTTTCAATGAAGTGTGTGTGGGTGTGTGTTTTGTGCACGTGTGTTTCTCAAAGTAGGTACATAAGCCCTCATGCCCTACAGTGGTAGACATGATAGAAGTTCTCTGACTTTCCAAGCAATAGACCCTTTTCACATCGTCATGGTAACAACTATTACATTCAAAGTGCAGTAAAGGAAGCAAGAACTTCTTATTTCTCCAACCTTATAGTGAGCAACGGGCACAATCCCAGGGTCCTATTTGAGACCATTAATTCAGTGATCAGCCCCCCTCCTCAACCAATTGAGGCCACTCCGGAAAAATGTGAAAAGTTTCTTCTCCATTTTATTAATAAAATAGAGGAAATCCAGCTCCAGATTTCCCCTACTACTGGAGACCTCTGTATCTGTTTTGAACCCCCTGCCTTGTTGACCCATTTTAATCAAATCTCTCTGCTGACCTTAGAGGAAACCATTGTGCGCATGAAATCCTCTTCCTGCTCACTTGACATTATCCCTACTAGGTTCTTGAAAGAAGTTTTCCAGACGGCCCTAATATTCTTTCGATTGTCAACAGCTCACTGTCCACTGGCTCCTTCCCCTCCAGCCTGAAAGAAACTGAAACTGAATGCAATATTTCAACCCTCACTAAATAAATCGTCCTTGGACCCTCTTGTTTTAAAACAATTTTGACCAATTTCTAAGTTACCCTTTCTATCAAAAATTATTGAAAATATTGTTTCCTCACAATTGATTACTTTTATGAATAGAAATGACATTTTTGAGGAATTTCAATCAGGCTTCTGGGCCCTGCACAGCACAGAAGCAGCTCTTGTAAAGGTCACTAATGACCTATTGCTTGCTGCTGATTCAGATGCCTGTTCAGTTTTAATCCTCCTTGAGTTGAGCTCGGCTTTTGATACGGTTGACCATAACATCTTACTCAACCGTTTAGAAAAATGGGTTGGCATTAGGGACTTGGCTCTGGATTGGCTTCGCTCATACCTTTCTGACAGAACTTTCTCGGTTGTAGTTGGAGAGGCCTCTTCCTCTGTTGCTCCTTTCACTTGTGGTGTTCCTCAAGGGTCAATCTTAGGTGCTCTATTGTTTTTTATGTACATGCTCCCTCTTGGTAAAATTATTCGTCATCATAATATCCAGTTCCATTGCTATGCAGATGATACCCAGCTCTATGTACCACTTAAACCCGGCAAAGCAGGTCATTTACCCCAAATTATGGCTTGTCTCAATGACATTACTGGATGACACAGAATTTCCTCCAGCTAAATGATGCTAAATCTGAGATCATTTTAATCGGCCCCCCAAATTCCATCAGTTTTTCTCAGAGTCATCTTGGAAGCTTATCTGCCAACATTAAACATACCGCCAGTAATTTGGGAGTGCTTTTGGATTCTGACCTTTCCTTTGATGGTCAAGTGACGAGAGTTGTGCAATCATATTTCCTTCATCTGAGAAACATCACTAAAATTAGATCATCTTTATCATACTCAGACCTTGAAAAGGTCATCCACACTTTTATTTCTTCTCGGCTTGACTACTGTAATGCCCTTTACTCCGGGATTACCCAGAAAGCCATCTCTCGCCTCCAGCTAATACAGAATGCAACTGCGAGACTTTTAACCAATTCCAAAAGACGAGACCGTATTACTCCCATCCTTGCCTCGCTTCGCTGGTTGCCTGTGAGTTTTAGAATTTATTTTAAGATTTTGCTGATAACTTTTAACACTAGAACTACCAAGGCAGTCATTTTGACCATTTTTAAATTTTGCAATGTAATAGCTTTGTTGAAATAAAACCCATGTAATGGACCCTGACTTTTCCTAAATGTGTGTATATTTTGTTTTAACATTCTTATTTTATTAAAATTACAAAACACAAAAGAGTTCTGAGTATTTCTACCTTGAATGGCCATAACTGTCATATTGACCGTATGCATTATAGACGGTGTATCATTTCAGTGTTTGCTACTTTTTCCCGCTCTTGAAGATCTGCGTCACCGTTGCCTAGCAACTATTTTTTCTAGTTGTTTTTTTATGCTATTGCAAAGCTAAAACCTAGCAGGTAGTGTGTGGGAGCTGCACATGGAAGGTGGAGATTACCTGTGTTGACTGTGAGTAATTGATCCACAAGCGTCAGTGAAATTGATGCGCAGTGTTTGCTCCCAAAACAACCCGATGCCTTGTTCAAGTGAGTCCACTTAGAGGAGAATACTTTCATTATGATTTTACAGCATGATATTTTCATTATAATTTTACAGCATGATATTTTTGCTCACTAAAACAAATATTGCTTTCTAAATCGGTTTGTTTTCCCGCAGTTTAGCAAATTTTCATTTTCCTGTGTGTCAGATTGACTGTTTTGGCCATTTTGGGGTATATGCGTTTCATACGTGTCCATAAAGGTTTTTACTATGCATTGAAATGCATATTGGTGATGTTTTTATAAGTTATTGTTCCAAGGATGAATGAATTTGTTTTTATTTTACAAAGAAAATAATAGAATATTGATCTAATTCGAATTTGTATCTGTAATTACAATAGCAGGTTCTGTGGTTGTCGAATAACTAATACATTTTCACATTCATTAGAATTTAAATTTCATGTCCTGATGTTTATTATTACCTATCCTAACATTACAAATCCATTCATTCTTAGATTTTATATTGATTATTGAAATTATATGCAAATAATAAAATAATAAATAATAAAAAATGACCGCTATGGCCATTCTAGTAGTTATAGAATTCCGGTAGTTTGAGTGTTAAAGCATTACGGGGCCTGGCTCCAAGCTACATCTCTGACATGTTATCCCCCTATGTGCCCAAACGCAGCCTGCGATCCACAGGTATGGCCCTCCTCAGTGTTCTAAAGTCCCGCCTCATTACGAAAGGTGACCGAGCTTTTGCTGTCAGGGCCCCTCGATTGTGGAATTCCCTGCCTGAGGATCTCAGGCTAGCAAAGTCAGTGTCATCTTTTAAATCTCTCCTTAAAACCTACTTTTATGTAAAGGCTTTTTCTTAGTGAGGCTGTTATCTCTTCTTTTTACTATTTTATATCTTGTTTTTATCATTTTATTTTATTTATTTTTTATTTTTTGTGCTTTTGTCTGCTGGGGTGTCATTGAATTGGTCAGGAGGTGCAGCTGGGGCGTCATCGGGGAGTCCTCCGTGTGCAGCGGTGGTGGCTTTGCGGACCTTGGGCATTCTGGCTGTCGGGTTCTTGGGATGTTCGGGTGGGCTTTGCCCCGTGCCTCCTGTGGCGCTTGCCGTGGGTGTGGTTGGCTTGTGGGGCGCTTCTCATGGGCCTTGCGGTCGGGCTGTTCCCGCAGGTGCTCGATGGGGTTTGGATCGGGCGGTTGGGCTGGCTGGTCCGTCGGAGGCAGTGCTCGTCTCTGTGGACTCGTCGGTCGGTTGTTGTCTTTGGGGACAGGGGCTGTTCTGTGTGTGGATTTGGCAGGAGGCTGGGGTTTTCTTGCCGTGGTGTGCGCTGCTGTCTTTGTGTGGGGTCTTCGGCTTCTTGGCGGTGTTGTGCGGGTGGTGGCCTTCGCCTCTCTGGGCGGGTTTTGCGGGGGCGGGTGCTGTCTCTGGTGGATTGGCCGGCACGGTTGCCTGGTCTGGGTCCTGTCGGGCTTTTGTGGGGGCGGCTTGATCGTGGGGCCCGTGGGGGGTGCCCTGCAGGCTGGTTGCACCTGTGTCGGGTGCTGCAGGGGACATGGGGTGGGGCTTCCCCTGGATGTCTCGGGGGCTTGGCGGCTGGAGTGCCTGGGGTCTACAGGGCTGTCATTGCTGTGCGTTGGGTATTCTTGATGAGCGGGGGGTTTGGGGAGTGGAGCAGTTGTTTGGAGTGGAGGCAGTGGTTTGTGGCATTGTTGGTGTCTTGGCTGTGCCTTTTTTGATTGGTTGGTGCTGCCTTGGCGGGTGGAGTCATTGGTTTCTTTTGGGGGTATGGAGTTTTCTCAGGGGCTCCAAACTTTTAAACTTTTAAGCTTTTGACTTTTTGAATGGCAGTGTATCTCCTTTTTATCGTTTATTTTGTAATTGTGTTTCTTCTTCACATTCACTTTTATCTGTTTACATCTGTGTTTAGTTGGATGTCTGTTCATTTTCTAGTTGTATCCATTTATCCCCTGTATTACCTTTTATTCCTTTTTTTGTTATTTTTTAATTATTTATGTTTATTATTCAACTGTTTTATTTATTTGATTGTGGTAAATTCTGCATCATTGTTTTTTGGGGTTTTTATTGTATGTAAAGCACTTTGTAAACTTTGCTTTTAGAAAAGTGCTATACAAATAAAGTTATTATTATTATTATTATTATTATTATTATTATTATTATTATTGAGAAACCGGTGCATTACAACTTCCTGTTGCCAGCTCTGGCCTTCACTAAATCGCTCAACAACCTGCCCAAAATGAACACTGGTGAAGAACAAAGACTCGCTGACCTGTTTTTATTGACTCCTGAATATAAACTACAGAAAGGCTGCCTCTTCGGTCAAGAAGGTGAGTTTTAGCTTCAGTTTCTCCTCTTCTGCTGTCGTCTCTTGGCAGTCATCACCTCATTTGCATAACATTGTTACATTATGTATGTAGTGCTAGTAACCATTACAATGTTGTTGTTTTTGTTGTCTGTGTTGGATTGGTTTGTCACTAAGTTGCAAAAAAGAAAGTTGCCACAGGAGGTTGTGATACACCGGTTTCTCAACATGGGAGCTGTTACCATGACGACCCGAAAAGGGTCTGTTGTTTTTGGAGGTGGAGCACTGCAGAAAACATGAAAAGTGAAACATATGCGAAGGCTACATCTGCATGATGGAGGTTGATTATGATCTGAGAGTCAAACCAGATAACCTCATCAGACTTCTCCTTTTATATCACCATCAAGTCTCTTATTCTCTGAGCCTCTTCTCATACTCATCGACCTTTAGCCGTCCCCTTACAAACATTTCCTCAAAATAATGTCCATGTTTCTATTATTTGGACACTGCAAATGTTCATCATTGGTTTCATATGGCTTTGGTTTAGATGAAAAATGGAGTGGAAGTACTCCCACTTTGATTTTATCAAGCAAAGGTGTGACAAGAACATTGGACATCAACACTATTTGGTTACACTGATCATTCACACAGAAGTGCACAGGTGAAGAAGATTTTCCAATGTTTGAAGGTAAGTGAGGATGCAGTGACAAATTATGGGACTCAAAATTCAAAATAGTATGACGGGTTACTCCTAGAGAGCAATAAAATAATAATATTACTCTTGAAATGAGCAAAACATAATGAGTAACGTATTACTTTTTTCAAGTAACAAGGCCAACACTGACTTTCTTCTTGTGCAGTGAATCTGAAAGTATATAAATTATTTAAGTTTGCAATTAAGTGCTTAACATAATGAAATTAATCATTTAGCACCACTTCCAGTCAAAGCTACAGCTGAACATCACTTACAGTTGTACATTCCCCATGTGTTTTGACCTGTTTGCATGTGTACATGCATTTTCAGGTGTGCACGTTTTTGTGTAGTTGTGAGTGTATTTGACCATTAACTATGCAAATTCCAGGCAGTATTCTATTCTCATTTGTGTGAATGGTTAGCTATTTCAATGGCCATAAACCTGAACATTATTTAGAATGGAATAAACAGAATGGAGTGGAGGGCTCTAAGTCTTGCTGTTAACTGTAATGGTGCAGCAATGGGAGTCAGGAGAGACAGATGGCTTTGCACAGAAGTCATATTGTTGTTTTGCCCTCTAAAAACTCATGAGCCCTCTTTAATTGACCACTGTGCCACCCACACAGTGAGCTAAAAGCCCATTTAATGATATGCCTGTGATTTTCTATGATATGACTGAAGTGCAAAATTCTTAAAATGCTGTTCACTGTTTGTCTGTCTCCCTCTCACTCGATCAACGGTCAATAAATGATCTTCAGAGAGGTTAAGTTTCAAGCACGAGTCTACCTGAATACATCTTATCCCTTTGATCTTAGCAAAACTTCAGTCAGTATTGTGAATATGAATAACTCCAGCATGTTTTACACCTGGTAATAACAGGTGTACATCTGAATTGTTATCTACTGTAGAGCTAGATTTAGCTGGCTTACTGGATTCAGTTGGTGTCTGTATTTAAATCAAACTGCTCCTCCGCTTGCAAAATGCAGTGATCCCCATACACATACATTTTTCTCATATTATTTACATCCTTTAGACATTTGGCAAGTGTTCAGAGAACTGTGTTATGTACACTTTTTCTTATTATTCAGAATAGAGGAAGAAGTCGGCAGGTGTACCGCAGGCAGCAGCCAAGGAGAAGGCAGTTTTATGCAGTTTGTCACTACTATTAATATTTTCATTCAACAAAAGTTGAGAGCAGACAGCTGGTCTTACTTGTTAATTTGATGACCAGTGAGAGTGCTGCACCAAAGCAGTAGAAAAAGCACACTCTAAAATATCAGAACTTTGCACAAAACAAGTGTCCAATTCATGCTGTTGTCTCATCAAATTTGTGTTTTATCATCACAGAATTCAATTTGTGGTGGAGGAACATAATTTTTACAAACTCTGAATCTGTGTTTCAGAGTTTGTGCTCATTTCACAACTTTTTATCACATTGCTGAAAAAGGTAGTGGTAGATTTGTTTCCAAATCTAGGTTACTGTGACATGATCAACTGTATTGTCTTTCCTAGCCCCTTTGATCCTAGTCTCTACTCCAAAGCACCACGGGTTGTAGCTTCCAAGCATCAGCTCAGTTAACCTAAACAAACAGCTGGATTGTGGCGTATTAGCTAGCTAACTGGCTAGCAGGCTAATTTCGCAAAGCAATTCAACTACTAGCCACTGCTAACACTAGTTTCTACCAGATACGTAGTGTGCAAATCAGATGTGTTAACAACAAGACAGTGATAGTTAGGTAATGGGATGTCTATTCAATCTGTTCATACGGTCAATAAATGCAACCAGCTGTTCACAGCAATTGTTGCCCAAGAGTTGAGTCTAACATACAAAATATGGTGAGTGAGCTGCTATTACGCTAAGCCATATCACTAATTTACATTATTTTACTCTATGTTATCAGCAAGCATATGCTCTCTAGATGTTTCCTACAAAGCTACTCTACTTCAAAAATGTGCCACTGCTGCATTGGGTACCTCTTCTTTCTTCTCTCTCTACTTCTGGGTGCTCTTTTCTCTCTGCTCCCTTCCGCATCTCTCTCCTGTCGTTCCTTTTCCTCTGGACTTTTGGCTTTTTAGTCTCCTCCATATTCTCTTTCCGCCTCTCCATTATAGGACTTTTCCTTTTTTTCTCTCCAGTCCTCCCTTCTCTCTCCAGAGTATTTCAACAAACTCAGCTACTTGCTTTCCAAGCTAGCTAGCTGGTTTAAGAAATGGGCATTTGACTGGAAGGTTGCCAGCTATCTAAATTAGCAGTGTGCATGTGTGTGTGTGTGTGTGTGTGTGTGTGTGTGTGTGTGTGTGTGTGTGTATGTGGGTGTGTGTCGCTATCACAAGTGCCTCAGCTTTGTTAACACTGGCACACCACTGTACTTAGCACTATCTGAAAATTGAGGCAACAATATCCTGTATCTTGGGCAATTTGGGTGGAAGTACTTGCCTTTAACTACCATCTTGGGAACTTTCAGTTTTTACGTCCGAACTTTCAGAAAAGTGCCGTGTGTAGAGAAAGCAACATGCAGACAGCAGCAAGATGAGGGCCAGTGCTGTGGAAGGGAATGTAGCCAATCCCCAGCCTTTCCTGTTTGTCTATGAGCAGCTCTCATCTCATCATGCAGGGAAAAAAATGTTGTTTCCCGGGAGATGTGCTCAGAATACTCAGCTTGCTCATACTGAGTCTTGCTGTATTTTAAATGACCATTTTAACTGTGGTGTGAGATTTGTGTGGGGAGCTTGAACATATTTTTCTCACACCAACTGTGTGAGAGTTGGCAATCATATACTATACATACTATACACACTGTACCAAGTCACTCCTGTAGGAAGCTTACTGTCTTCAGGTAATAACATTGTAAATGAAGATTTTGTGAAACTATATTCAAGTGAATATTACTCTGCTAACTGGGGAAGCATTTTCATTGCACAAATCTAGGCTGCGCTGATATAATGAGAAATATCTTATGTAACTCTTTAGGGTTTCAGGTGGATTATTACTTCCTGTTTGTGTCATTGTTCTGTGGGGGAACTGAGCAGGAAATCTACCACCTGAACTTGTCTGCATGCACACTCACACACTCACACACACACACACACACACACACATATCCCAACAATACACAAACAAATAAAACCAAACAAAATATGCATGCACCTACACACACAAATCGACAATGAGGGCCATTACTACGCCCACCTACACCACAGGGAAGATACTCAGAGAGAAAATAACACATTGAGAGAGCCCCGTGGAGGAGATGGAATGAAAGGGGAAAATGCCAGATATAAAGAAAAGGAACTGCACTTTGTTGAAGGGAAGTTGTCCTCATGTCAACTCCGCTCACCTCTCCGCACTGAAACTTACCACTTTCTTATCCGTGATCCTCTCATTTCTTCCATTTTGCTTTTCCCCTCCGCTATCGTCTTCTCTGTTTTTTTTTCTCCCCCCCATCCATCTCTACGCTCTTGTTTTACCACTTCTGTGCTCCTCTCCTCCCTTCCTCTCAACTCTCTGCTCATTTAACTATTCCCTCTGGTCTCTTTCCTCTCCATTTTTCTCCTATCCTTTCCTCTGACTCAAGTCCAACTTCTCATACTCTACTCACATCTTGGCAGAGAGGTGAGACTAGCAGAATTTTAAACATTCCAACTGACCTGAGGCGAGCTCATTCACATACACACATTCACACAAGTATATACACACACAAACACACACACACACACACACACACACATACGCACATATACAGATCCTTGGCATTCGTCAAAGGCAAACAGTATATTCAAGAAGAGACTGAAAGCCCATCATGCTCCTCAGAGACATATATCCTACTTTTAGTTCTTTGTTTGCAGTTGAACCACACATCGATAGTGAACTGGAAGGGAAATACATAACTATACTGCATGGATCTTTGAATGTATACAGTAAGCTTCTACTTTCCAATTGTGCTGATGACACCGGTGTCTCCTTACGAGTCATTCATATATTCCAGTTCAAAGTCATTAATGTATTCCACTGTTTTTTTTTGCCAGTCGCGGAAGCTCTTGGTCACCTAATTATTTCATAGAATTAAAATGTCCCAACTTAAGAATTTTATATGTCCTAGTGGTCTAAAACCTCTAGTTTGACTTGTGGAAATGTAGTGGTTATATCATTACTATTGTCTACAACAGCCCATTAAATATATATGAATATGAACAGACCTAAATGTTTGATGTTTCATCCCCAAAGTCACCTTTGGAGAACTAAGATTTGAACCTGTATTGTTATCAAGATGGATCATCTACTGCATAGAGAATGAAATAAGAATAATACAAGATGTCTTTGCTTCAGAGCAGCTCAGTTCATCCATTCATTCAGCTTTTGTTTTCTTGCTTAGGGAGAGTTGTTCTTGTTCATAAATAATAAGACTGTCCTGGACAACAGAAATAATATAATTCAGAAGTTTCCACTTTAAGCTGTTCCTAACCTGGCTACTGGGGCTACAGTATATTCTGTCCTAAAGCTTATCATGCTTTGAATAGACTGCCAGTGTGAGAAAGTAAATTTTCCAAACGTCAATAGATTGTTTGCATGAGCGATGGCCAACCCTCCTGATTTTACATTTGGCCTTGAATTCATTTTTTCATAGCCTATCCATGTAAATGTGTCCCACTCCCATCTACACATTGGGTCTATTGGAGGAGGATGGTGCTGGTACAGATCCACTAAACAGCAGCAGGAGCCACTGTGGAAATATCACTCACACAAGTTCACTCTCAGTGATACGGATACAGCAGCCTACAGAGAGCACACTGCACTGAGACAACACCAGAGAGTGTTAACCTGCTATTTATCCCCATCTTTCTCTACTTCTCATCTTGTTGAGTGAGTTTTTAGATCCAGCGTAAGAAGCTTTGTAATGTAGCAACAACCACTGCTGGACACACTTTTAAAATCTGGAACAACACGGACACACACACACAGACACACACACACACACACACACACACACACACACACATACACACAAAGCATTTTGTGCATCGCAGAGTAAAGCAGTGAGATGGAGAGCCTGTATATTTCCCATCTCTTCCTCTCTTTCATTCTGTTGCACTGTTCTGTTTTCTGTCATTGCTGTTGATGAAACCTCAGTCTTTAACCCTGGCATAAAAATATAAATATGGAACAAGTTGCGTTCAATATTGATTCATTAAGGAACACAACAGTTTTACTTAATTACAGGATAATTATTTATTGTAAGGGGTGGTTACAACTCTAGTCATATCCCACTTCACGATATTAGTATAGTTTTGATAGCAGCAAGAGGTCGAGGCCGGTGACGGGCCATCAAATCTCAGTTTCTTGCAATCAACAATCATGTTTAAAATGTATGGGTCATGACAACTAGTCTCACCATTCTATCCATGTGAGTTCTATTCTATTTTGTTCTATTCTAAAGTTGTGTGCTGTAATTATATAAGAAAACGTCAAATTACAAATTTCTATTTTCATAAACAAAACAGTTGGCTGATTTTGCCCAAAAGGATGGTGTGAAAAAATATATTTCCCTTGTGCAGTTGCCAAATCTGGGCTGAAGCAGGACAGTTTGGGAGAGTAAATCAGTCACCGCCTTGGTCTAAAGACCTCAGGCATAATTTTTAGTCAGTGAGGGAGAGAGAGCAGAACAAGTTGCTTTGACAAACCAAAGTCCTTGTATTTTTAGCTCTTTCTCTGCGACTGACATTCGCCATCTGCATCTCCCCTCTTCCACTGCTGTTTTTATTTTCATTCAGGGGGATGATGGATATGTGACAAAGCAGAAAATAGAGCGAATCAAAAGAGGAGAGGAGAAAGCGCATAGTAGCGGAGGAAAGAAAAGAGAGAGACATTCCCTCTCTTTCTCTTTGTGGCTGTCACTCTGTCGAACCGCTCGCTATCATGGCTTTGATAGAGTGAGAGGTACAGAGGGAGAGCGAGGGAGAGAGAAGAAAGAGGAGACGAGGCAAAGTGAGACTCCCCTAAGCTCTGCACTTTTTAAGGCTCGTTACAGAAATCCATCCATCGACATCCTGCGGTTTTTTGGAGACTGTAGACTGATTACCTGAAGAGAGACAGAGAGGGAGGAAAGAGCGATCCAATTAGGAAGACTGAAGTGCCTCCCTCTAAAAACTCAACTCACTGCCATAGTCAGTGGGGACTTTCAGCAGTCAAATGACTTTCAAGCTGGTGGCTTGTTGCTTCGCATGTGTTCAGAATAGAACAAGTCTATGCTGGTTTTCAGTGTGATAAAAATATTCTTTAGCACAGGTGTGAGTTCAGCTAATTACACAGAAGCCAACACTGCTAAAAGGAAGTGATGTGATTGGTGTCATTGCGCTATTGTGCCATATGAAGGAATAAAAAATATATAAAGCAAATCCACAATCAGATGTTGATGTTGGATTTTGTGGACTGATAGACCGTTCGATCAAGCTTGTGCACCCAAATTAGCTTTATTTACTGATACTGGTTAGAATTCTGAACCAAGAAATGTAAGAATAAATCTCTGTCAGTCTTAATAACATCACAGATTACAGTCTTCACTCTCTTGTTTATAGCTTTGGGGGAGACTATTCATACTATACAGTCCAAGATCAAAGAAACAACAAATTATTTATGTTTTAGGATAGAATTCTGCTATGTAGGCTATATAATCTACTTAAAATTGTGTCGCCTTTGATAAATCCCTGGACACAAATGATGCATTTTTTTTTAATAAAAGGGCAATACAGTCCTCTCAACATTCAAAACTTTTTGTTTGTTTGTTTGCCTTTCTCAAATTAGTGCCTTATCATGGCATTTGTGTAAATATCAATGTATTGATCAGGGAATGAGCTGAACTAAAAATGAATGTCAATACCGTCAGTACATTCCCCTAAAACTTATGACCTTGACTTTATGCTTGTTTTGTTGCATTTACATTCTATCTATCTCTCACTCTTTCTCTCGCTCTCTCTCTCTCTCTCTCTCTCACACACACACTCTCGCTCTGTATTCTGGGTGATTCGGCATGTGATTCCCCACTCTGATTAAAGCTTGTCAGAAGTGGCCACCACAAATTAACATGCACTCCTTCATTTATTCCTCCTTTCATCACTTGCAGGCAGAGAGGAAGCAAAGGGCCTTCGGGAGGGAGGCGGGGGGTAAGTGAAATAGGCAAGGAAGAGCAGAGCAGGAAGGAGGGGTATAGGGAGTGAATGGCCTTGAGGGAAATGGAGGGATGGGGTTGGGGTTGGAGGAGGTGTGAAAAAGAAGAGGCAGGCACGAGGAGCAGGGAAAGATGATAAGGGCCCCAGGGGTAAGGAGAAACGAGGCATAAGAGAGGTTGGGGGGGCCACTTTTGTTTGAAGCAAACTTCATATCCCCTTGATCGGCTTCTGCATTTTGATCAGAACTTTTTAGATGTCTGCAATTGCTCTCCCCCTTTCCTTACTGTCCTTGCTCAGCCTCACTCTCCTTTTCTCCTCGTCATTTCCCCTCCTTCGGCTTGTTCTTTTGTTTCCTCCATAACACAATGGGACTGTGCTGTGGCACCCTCATTATGTCCTTAGCGGCGTAAACAAGTGAGAAAGGGACAGAAAAAGAGGAATAATGGGAAAGAGAGATGACGGGCTAGAAAACAAAGGCTTTAACTTGAAGATAGTCTTTCCATGAAAACAAATATTCTCCAAAATATATTTGACGATCCTCCTGATGACATAACACAAATACCAATGTGTGTATGTGTGTTATCAAATACATGTACAGCTGAGGTGCACAGCTGAAACACAAGCTTCTTAACTGAACTAACTTGAGCTATACCTGAACTAGTTTACATGGCGTCTTATACATGTCTGACTTTGTACTTATTTCTACATGAAACCCACAACATGAGCTCCACTGTTGAAATGCAGCTTCTTGTGCACCCATTGCAAAAGTGGTAATGGGAAATGGGCAGTCCACTCAACTTAAGTAATACAATAATATATATATAAAATTTGATGCTGGGCCATTGGGGGAACATGTGGCTCCAGAGGCAGGAGGCTTGACAACTCAACTATCTCTGGGCACCACTTTTCTTCTTAGATGGACAAAAAGAACCATGATGCTTCACATAGAGGAGACGGTGTGCAGCATGAAACGTTGTGCACTAGTGCATCAGAAAAGAAGAAAAGAAGCGCACCTAACATGCTACAAAATAGTATGTCACTTGACAAAATGTGAGTGAAAATTGGAGACACTCTTTACGACGGAAGACACTCATCATTTAGCAACTTTATAACAAATTCATTAGCAGATTTGTTTTTTGCTTGGCTCCACAATGTGATCAAAACAACTGTGATCTTCTTGTTTTTTACCTCCGCCTTTGACAAACAAGAAAATGTTGAAACTCCAACAGTGCAAGTGACAACACTGGCTTTCATTGTGTGCAGCTCAGTCATTTTACCCTCCGTGTCTGTCATTTCAGTGGAAAGTAGGGAAGGAGAAGGCAGACACTGGCATCTGCAACTGAACCCTCCCTCTCTTTCTCTGTTTGTCTCTCTCCCCTATCTGCTTTCTTTTGATCCAAGGACATCCCGGAGTTGAGAAGCGAGTGGTAAATAAAGCTGAGATAGTTACGTGATTAGTCTTCCGTGCCAGAGAGAGTTTAAGTTTGTCTAAAGCCACTCGTCTTTCTCTCTCTTCTGGCTCCCTCACTCTTGCTCTCCATCTCTCTCTTCCCATCTTTCCCAACAACTTGGCTGTCCCCCAGCTGAACCACTTCTGTTAATATGTGCGCGTGTGGGTGCCTGTGTGTGCATGTGCGTAATATGTGTGTACATGCTAAGCCATCAATCGATTCTCAGACTGTTGCAGAGGCTGCTGCTTTAGCTCAGCAGCCTTAAAAAGTTGCTTGACTTCAAACATCATTCAGCCCGCTGACTGGGAAATACCAGTATCTGCACTTTTATTTATTTTCTGCCAAATGAAAGGATAGAACAGAAAGGGAGTATGTCAGAAATGGTGAAAAAGATCACATCATCATCTCTGTAGAACTCCTATGCTTAGACCATGTTGGGAAAAGCAAGCACAGATTTCTGCAGTTCATTTCAGGTGATAAACCTAGTTATTTAGTAGTTTAATTGAATGTGATCTCAGCTCTCTGTCTCACTAGTTGATCAGCTAAATCTCTTTTATGAAGAATACAGTAATATTACTACTTACCTTGCTAGTAAATGCTAGCAAACAAACCATTAGCCAACATTACACTGCTTGTAAAACAATGTGCTTTATTATAAAATGTGTATGAGTATGTGTTGTCTTAAGGTCATAAAGATCTCGAAAAGATTTACCATACAAACATACATACATCACCATACATCATAGTGTTGCAGCAGTCCAAGCCAACCAATTGAAGAAAGTCCACAAGTCGTATGATGTCATGCGATTTTAATTTGAATAAGAGAAGAAGATTATGAGAGTTACGAGAAAAAAGAAGACCCACAATCAGTTATGTTTTCATAATAATACAACCTTCCTTCTATGAATTATATACTGACCAATACATTACACAAACAGACATGACAAATTTTCTGTGAACCATGATTAAGCTTGATAGCGCGCAGGTATAGAGTTAAGTGCCTCTTAATGACAATAATGGTGTGGTGAGGACATGGCAAAACAATTGTTGAGGTTTATACATTAATGCTTCTCCCATTAAATTCATTAATTTGTTACATTAATTTGATAATGCAACACTACAACTGTGTGTGCGTGTGTTCATAGTTAAGGAAAATGCATATGCTCTATACCCTCTATTTCTCTCTCTCTCTCTCTCTCTCTCTCTCTCTTCCCTTTAGCAGCTAATCATTGTTGTTGGCCTGCTGTTGTAAACAGTGCTTTGAAAGATCTAAGGACAAACAGTAGCTGCTCTGTTCCCAACAAATACACATACACAGGCGCACTCACACTCGCAAACACACCGAGTTGTCGTTCCCTCAACACACACACGTCAATTTGTTTGCAATGAAGCAATACTTTCAATGGCCGTCACAGATGGCTGGCCTTACGTATACGCCTCTTACATAACTTTACCCTCTGACAACCTTCATCCCAACATACATACACAGCACAGAAAGCTGAGGGAGAGAGAAGGTAAGGAGTGATATGAATGTGTTGGCTACTGTATTTGCAATCTAATATGTCTGAATATATTTAACCAACAAATTAATGCTTCCTTACATTGCAATGTAACGGAAATCAATTTATTCTTATTAGGTAAGGATTAAAGAGCGCACACATACACACGCTAGCTCTACAGTGTGCATGCCAAACCCTCAAGCATATGCAGAATGCAAGGTAACTTGCTGTCGATACGCCTTTATGTGTTGTTCAATTCCATTGGATATAATTTACTACGTTATTAGTGACATGAAATATTGATGACCCCTCGGCGAGCCTAGGGGGCTTCCACAGGTTTAGTGACCCACTTTGTCATTAGTTGAGACAAAATTACTTTTCTATTACAGTCATGTATCTTTTTTATAGATTCAAAATATTTCAGTAATTCAGTTATTGATGTTTTACTTTTTGCACTTTTACACAGGATGTGGGCAATTCAAGCTTATCTTTCTAGACTTTTGAGGACCGTTATTTTGCACCGAACAACATGCCATGTGATGCAGCTATTTTGGATTTCCATACTGTGACAACAAGGTGCAGTTTGAGTATTGTCACGGGGTTAGCCCGTGCCCTATAAAGTAAGATGCACACTCGCACGCACACACGCGGCATAGCCACTTCCATTAATAATTAAATCAAGCCGGCTTGGAGGTGTCTAGGTGGTAGTGTTAGCGTAGCATGATTTCAGCATGATTTTACATCGTCATCATTACTTGTCATGGTGTAACAAAGCACACAGAATGTATTTTTAAATAAGACACAAGGGCTAGTATTGGTATGGAACATTTCTATTTATTGTTAAAAATGTTTTGCCAGGAAAACCAATTGTTTGTCACCTGTTTCTCCTCTGATGTACTTGCGCTCCTCTGTTTAGACCCGGAACTGCCAAAGCCGTACCGGAGGGTACCATTGGCTTTTAAAAGGGGGTTCCCGGGGGAAGGCGCCAAGTGTGCTAGAGTTGGAGGGGTGTTTTCTTTGTTAATGAGTAAATGCTATTTAAATTGCCTTTTGAGTAAGTACTGGCTTATAAATGTGTTTTAGTATGTTTTGTAATTCAATTGTAAAATGTTTGGACATTTGTGGACCAGGTGTTAATCTCCTGTAGGATAATTGATTATCAATCACTAATCAATGTCTTTTAGTAGGACCCAGCTGATATAAGGGAGGAGGCTGGAGTTCCGGGGGAGTGCAGTTGATGGTCAGACATCAAACAGAACCAAGCCAGTGCGGAGAGCTGCGAGGGTCCATGATTTAAATGGGCATTGCCTGGTGCAGAGCTGAGCTTATTCTTTGTTTACACGGTTTTTGCATTTAGTTCTTTTTTCTTATTTTTGTATTGTTTTTCTTTAGTTATATTTTGTTCGCCAGGCCTGCACTGTACATATTGCTGCACGGGATTGTCGGTATTCACGTGTAAATAAATACACCTGGACTGCAGAACTGGGTTTTGTCTCAGTTTTTGTGCCTCAGCCAATCGGCCAACTTTACATGTGGTGTCAGAAGAAAAAGACAGTCCAGAATGCCTCCGAAAAACCAGTCACGTCAGCAGCAGCAGCAGCAGCAAGCAGAGCCTCCAGACGAAGAGGGTGCCACGGGGGGAGCTCTCGAGGAAGGTTTCCAGCCCATAATGGACACGACCACTTCCCAAGAGGCAAGTTTTTCCAACCTGGCCAAGATGTTTGAAACCTTCATGCGGTTTCAGATGGAGAGGGAAAGGAAGCTGGAGAAGGAGAATGCGAAGCAGGAGCAGAAGCTCAGCGTCCTCAACCACCAGGTCACCCAGCTCCAGTTGGACATGGAGGCAGCCAGGTCACAGCTGCCAGCGTCTGGGTCAAGTAGGGTGCCGGTGGGAGAACCAAAGCTGGTGAGGTTGGAGGACTCAGACGATATTGAACATTTTCTCACAACTTTTGAAAGATTGGCAACTGTTTATAACTGGCCGCGACGAGACTGGTCCATCCGATTGATTCCCTTGCTGACTGGTAAAGCAAGAAGTGCTTTTGTAGCTATGGACCCAGCTGACACTCAAGACTATGACAAACTGAAAGAGGCAGTTTTAAAGAAGTATGAGGTCAACAGAGACTCTTACCGCCAGCGCTTCCGTGCCCTCGACACGCCAGCAGACGAGTCCCCTCAGGAGCTGTATACCCGCCTCAAGGACTTGTTCTGCAAGTGGGTTAACTTCAGTGCCGCCAGCAAGGATGAAATTTTGGAGAAGATGGTCCTCGAGCAGTACCTTAGGGTCCTCTATCCAGAGGTGAGGACCTGGGTCAGAGAACGTGATCCTGAGACGGCGGCAGAAGCGGCAGAGCTGATCGACACCTATGTCTCGGCACATAAGGGTCCAGGAGCCTACTACTACGCTGGACTACGCCAAGCGAGGGGTAAGTCTGAGGGAATGGTTAAGGGGGGTGGTCCAGGTAGTAGCTCTCCTAGCCAGCCTAGACCAACCAGACCAGTATTTCAGGAGAACACTAGGAGCAAGGCTCAGCCAGGTGACAGGGCAGAGGTTGTTTGTTACAACTGTGGTGAGGCAGGCCATACACGTCCAGTTTGCCCCATTAGAAAGCACAAAGCCACCAGTCTCTGCTATGTCCCTAGACCTGAGTCCATTGTTCCCCCTGAAGGGCAGTCAGACTCCCCTCTGGCCACTGTGCAGCTAAATGGTAAACCACACACAGCCCTGTTAGATACCGGGTGTTCCCAGTCCCTTGTTCGGTCTCAGCTTGTTCCTAGGGAGTTGTGGAGTGAGGAAGAAACAGTCCCAGTTATCTGTGTCCATGGACATGAGGAACAGGTCCCCACAGCTGAGGTTTACATTGAGGCTAAAGGACAGGTTTACCTCATGAAAGTTGGTGTTGCCCCAGAATTGCCCTACCCCATTCTGCTAGGGACAGATCTGCCAGTCCTGTATGATCTCATCCATGAGAGCAGGGGAAGGTTTTGTGGTGCAGTTACACGTTCCAAAGCAAAGCAGGTTGCAGTTGGTCCAGTCCCTGAAGCACTGCCACCAGTGGTTTCAGCAACACAGCAGGCAGAGCCACCCATTATACCTGAGGCAGTGCCAGTAACAGCACCCCTACCCAGCACACCAGACACTCGGATAGACACACTGCAGCTAATGCCATTCCATGGAGAAGAGGTTGTAGCAGGGCCCACAGTCACACAGGAGGACAGATTGGAGAGGCGCAGACAGCTAGTGGGGGAAGGTATGCTGCAGCCAACAGAGCACACAGAGCAGGAACTTTCAGCTCCAGAGCTGCAGGTAGATTCATTGCCCTTTGACCTGGCTAAGCAGCAGCGTGAAGACTCCACTCTGGTGCGCTGTTTTAAGGAGTCAGAGAAGGACCCCTCAATCACTTCCCTCAGTGAGCAGTTCCTAATTGAAAATGACCTTCTTTACAGACAGAGTGAGGATGGCAGACAGCTAGTCCTCCCCAAGTCCTGTAGAGAGGAAGTTTTGAGGATAGGTCACACAGTCCCTTGGGCAGGTCACCTAGGCTTTATGAAAACCTTCATGCGCATCTCCAAAAGGTTTTACTGGCCAGGGATGTACAGCCAAGTCAAGGAATACTGTAAAACTTGTCCAGAATGCCAATTGACGGCAGGGAAAGCTACTGCCCCTGTACCTCTTGTTCCACTTCCTGTCATCAGTACTCCATTTGAGCGCATAGGAGTAGACATAGTGGGCCCAGTGGAGAGGAGCCAGGCAGGGAACAAGTTTATCCTGGTCATCAGTGACTATGCCACCAGATACCCAGAGGCTTTCCCTTTGAGAGAGGTGACAGCTAAGCAGGTAGCCTCAGCCTTGCTGAAATTTTTCTCACAGGTAGGGATACCCAGGGAGGTGTTGACAGACCAGGGTCCCAACTTCATGAGTCGCACGCTCGCACAGGCCTATCAACTGTTAGGGATTAGGAGAGTGAGGACTACCCCCTACCACCCTCAGACAGATGGCTTGGTTGAGCGTTTCAACCAGACGCTGAAAGGAATGCTCAGGAAGTTTGTGTCAGAGACTGGAAAGGACTGGGACAAGTGGCTGCCATTTCTTTTGTTTGCATACCGCGAGGTCCCCCAGGCCTCGACGGGCTTTTCACCTTTTGAGCTGCTTTACGCCCACCAGGTCAGAGGTCCCTTGGATGTGCTCCGTGAAACGTGGGAGGGGCCTGGGAAAGCACAGGACATGAACATAGTCTCCTATGTCCTGAAAATGCGAGAGCAGCTCATGAAGTCTACAGCAATCGCCAGAGAGAACCTTCTCCAGGCACAGGTGAAGCAGAAGGAATGGTACGACCGGTCTGCCAGACAGCGAAGTTTTGAACCTGGTGAGGAAGTCCTGTTGCTGTTGCCTACATCAGAGCATAAACTGTTGGCAAAGTGGCAGGGCCCCTACCAGGTCAAACAGAAGATGGGTCCGGTGACGTACCAGATCCACATGCCGGACCGGAGACAGCCTTTGCAGACTTTCCACATCAACATGCTCAAGAAATGGCACCCTCGTCCCACCCTGCCACCGCCAGCAATTCACTCTCTGTTCATCAAGGCTGTGAGGGAGGAAGAGGAGTCAGTGGAGCAATACCTACCAGGATCAGAGGGGGCGCCACAGCTGGATTTGAGCCACCTGGAAGAGGAGAAGAGGAAGGAGCTTCTTCAAATCTTGCCCCTGCACCTGTTCCGGGAAACTCCTGGCCGCACAGAGGTCACCCACCACCACATCACCTTAAAGGATCCCCAGCCCATTCGCCAGCGTGTCTACAGGGTCCCAGAACGCCTGCTGCCAGTGTTGAAAAGGGAGCTAGAGGTGATGAGGGAATTGGGGGTTATTGAGCCGTCCTCCAGCGAGTGGAGCAGCCCAATCATCTTGGTCCCCAAGAAAGATGGAACCCTGAGGTTCTGTTTGGACTTCAGGAAAGTGAATGGTGTCAGTAAACTGGATTTGTATCCCATGCCGAGAATCGATGATCTGGTGGAGAGGATTGGGGGTTCAAGCTACATCAGCACTCTCGACCTGTGCAAGGGCTACTGGCAGGTTCCCCTCACCCCAGAGAGTAGAGAAATCACAGCTTTCAGAACACCTTTTGGACATTTTCAGTTCACTGTCCTTCCCTTCGGTCTCCATGGTGCCCCTGCTACTTTCCAGCGGTTGATGGACAAGGTCCTGGCAGGCACAGAGTTGTTTGCGGCAGCCTACCTTGATGATGTGGTGGTGTTCAGCCACTCATGGGAAGAACATCTGAGCCATCTACAGATGGTGTTGCACAAAATCGAAGAGGCAGGCCTGACCATCCGTACTGACAAGTGCTCCCTGGCCAAGCGAGAGACCCAGTACTTGGGTTTTGTGCTGGGGAAGGGGGTAATCCAACCACAAGTGGGGAAGGTGGAAGCCGTTAAGTTGGCTGAGAGGCCCACTACCAAGTCTCAGGTAAAGTCCTTTATGGGCCTGGTCGGCTGGTACAGTCGTTTCATTCCCCGCTTCTCAACCATCTCAGCGCCCCTCACGGATCTCACCAGGAAGAACCAGCCCAACAGGGTGCGGTGGACAGAGGACTGTGAGAAGGCCTTCCAGAGCCTGAAGGACTCCCTGTGCACGGAGCCCGTTCTGAGAAGCCCTGACTTTGAGCAGCATTTCACAGTCCAGACTGATGCATCGGAGGTGGGCATTGGAGCAGCGTTGCTGCAAGGGGAACCAGGTAACCTCCAGCCCATCGCATATATAAGCAGGAAGCTCCTCGAGCATGAAGGCAGATACTCTGTGGTGGAGAAGGAGTGTCTGGCCATCAAATGGGCCCTCGACTCCCTGAAATACTACTTGTTGGGGAGGAAGTCCACACTGGAGACGGATCATCGAGCACTGTCCTGGCTGCAGAACATGAAGGATACCAACTCCAGAATCACTAGGTGGTTCCTCGCAATGCAGCCGTATGACTTTGTGGTCCACTACAGGAAGGGAACGGAGAACTGCACAGCAGACTTCCTCTCCAGGACTCCACACGGGTCGTCTTCAGAGGGGGGGGGAAATGTCACGGGGTTAGCCCGTGCCCTATAAAGTAAGATGCACACTCGCACGCACACACGCGGCATAGCCACTTCCATTAATAATTAAATCAAGCCGGCTTGGAGGTGTCTAGGTGGTAGTGTTAGCGTAGCATGATTTCAGCATGATTTTACATCGTCATCATTACTTGTCATGGTGTAACAAAGCACACAGAATGTATTTTTAAATAAGACACAAGGGCTAGTATTGGTATGGAACATTTCTATTTATTGTTAAAAATGTTTTGCCAGGAAAACCAATTGTTTGTCACCTGTTTCTCCTCTGATGTACTTGCGCTCCTCTGTTTAGACCCGGAACTGCCAAAGCCGTACCGGAGGGTACCATTGGCTTTTAAAAGGGGGTTCCCGGGGGAAGGCGCCAAGTGTGCTAGAGTTGGAGGGGTGTTTTCTTTGTTAATGAGTAAATGCTATTTAAATTGCCTTTTGAGTAAGTACTGGCTTATAAATGTGTTTTAGTATGTTTTGTAATTCAATTGTAAAATGTTTGGACATTTGTGGACCAGGTGTTAATCTCCTGTAGGATAATTGATTATCAATCACTAATCAATGTCTTTTAGTAGGACCCAGCTGATATAAGGGAGGAGGCTGGAGTTCCGGGGGAGTGCAGTTGATGGTCAGACATCAAACAGAACCAAGCCAGTGCGGAGAGCTGCGAGGGTCCATGATTTAAATGGGCATTGCCTGGTGCAGAGCTGAGCTTATTCTTTGTTTACACGGTTTTTGCATTTAGTTCTTTTTTCTTATTTTTGTATTGTTTTTCTTTAGTTATATTTTGTTCGCCAGGCCTGCACTGTACATATTGCTGCACGGGATTGTCGGTATTCACGTGTAAATAAATACACCTGGACTGCAGAACTGGGTTTTGTCTCAGTTTTTGTGCCTCAGCCAATCGGCCAACTTTACAAGTATATATGAGTGAGTTTTCCATCTAATATTCTATATCCAGCAGGTGCCAGAAGCAAAGTCAAACAAAAGCCACAAATGAAACATGCTGCCATGTCCTGAATAATTCCTAGTCTGTGTTATGAATTTTGTATGGCAGACTGGAGGTTTATTCACTTTGTCCCACCCTGTCTGTCATAGTTATTTCATTGTGTGCATGCCTGTATGTGTGCACACATGCATGTGTAGAATGTGCGTGTGTGTGTATGTGTTCAAAAGTAAAGGACAGATAAGAAGAGCAGTCACTTCTCAAGGCTCTGCCATTATTTTTCTTGGTTGTGAAGCACTTTGTTTTGAAAATGCTTTGTAAATTAAGGTTATTATAATGACTATTGATGTTTCTTTGTGATGTCTTTGAGATGCAGTATTTATTCACATTTCTTTCGAAGTTTATATGTGATATTTTTCATGCTGATAAGACAAAGCAGAAGCCCTGGCCCTGTGTTTCGTTAGAGTTCAGAGCATGACCTTGCCTCATGAGTTTCAACTTGAATGTCATGTGCACCAGTAACATCTTAATAAACTGCCCAGGTAGTAACTTCCATTGGTGTGGCTATCCATCAAACTATTGCCAAGATAATTAAAGATAGCTTTGGCCCTGAGTGGAATCAAAAAAGTGATTCAAAGTGTCTCTTCAGGGTAGGATCACAACAGTTAAGATGAACGTTTTGCCTCGTCTCTCGATTTCTTGTTTTGCATGTTGCCACTACCTCCGCTGCCAAATAATTTGATGATATCTATTTACTGGTGTCCAAATTCTTTTGGGATGGAATTAGCCCAAACTGCCAAGGGTCCTCCCTGCTGTTCCAAACTTGTTACTTCTCCCATTGTTCCTACCAAATCCATGCTCTTCACACTTGGATTGATCTGAACTCTAAAGTCCCTTGGAGGTCTGTTGAAGCAGCTTGAGCTAACCCACACAGATTGCAAGGGCTCAAATTCAGTCTATTTTTTTTTTTTCACAGAACTTTAGTTGTATGTTAGGCTGCATTATAGTCAATTCCCCCAACGCCTGTAGACAGGTGGAGAGAATCATATGAGGTCCCTTTAAATGCTTTAAATTATTTATGGCATCATTTTAACCTATTACGTGGTAATAAACCATATTTGTGTTCCTCTTGGTCTTGTCTGGGTGTAAACACCTATGGTGACCTATATAACAATGATGGATTGTGTTCATTTCAGGTTCTCACTTCCACATTTACACTGAGAGTATCTTCTCTGCTTATTTACAATTACGATCAGCCTTAAAAGCTTATGGAGTTCCTTGAGCCTCCCCTTTTCCTTTATTCCCAGTGTTGGATGGGATCAAATCCATCCAACCTCCTCAAGGTTGTCTCTAGTCTCTGTAGTGAACTCACTGAACCTGTATATAAGCGAGCCCTTGTGATTTCATCATGGGATTGAAAATTTGGGAATTATGTGGTCCAATCTCGACATTCCAAAATTTAGCACATAAACAAATTACTATTAGAGGTAGCCATGGGATTTATGCCACACCTGATAGAAGAGTTACATGAATTTACAACCCACCCAAGATTATGTACATGTATGTTGCACTGCATCTCCTGGTACATTACTTCATATATTCAGTGAATTTATTGTAGTTGTTAATTTTTCATCATTAATGATGACTCTCAGATTGCAAGTTATAACAAAATAAATTGTTGTTTTTTGGGTTTACCGCTACTAATAAATCAATTTTGCATGAAATCATGCTGGATATGCATGTATAGTTTAAAGCAAATTGTTCATCTTTAACTACTACAAGACTTAAAAAGGTTCACCCTTATACTGTCAATATTTGGAAATCTGTCATCAGTTTTTATTGGACATATGACCTGAATTGCTTTGAGTACATTCTCGCGCTCTGTATGCTTGCGACCAACCTGATCTGATATTTGTCTTGTGAATGCTTACCAGCATGACTGTTGCCCCTGTGTCCTTTTGTATTACGAAAATAAAATGTGCTGACAAACATTTACAACTGGATAGTAAGAGGATTAAGGACAATGGGACGGTTTTGTGGAAACTCTTCTTTTCCTTTCTCAAGTGGGATGAAAAAAGATCAAGTAGATTGATTTTGGACAATTTTGGACACAATAAAGTCAACAAGTCTACAGGAATACAACATTGTGTACAGTTCACAAGGAGGTACAATGGAATGCATCATACTGTAAATCCCAATAACCTTTGAACTACACTAGGCTAAATTATACTTCACCTGTATACAAATGTACACAGAAATAGATGCAGGTATACACAGACACATACACACACATGCTCATGCAAACCGCACACAGACACACTTGCGCAGGAAATGTTTTTCTCAGATTACCCTTGGTTAAATGCCTTTTACACACATACACATCTAAACTCACCCAGATGGTTTTGTAGGTCATTGCCGTGCCTGCAGCGGCGCAGGGAGGATGATGTCATCTCAACCTGTTGACATGTTGTCCTCCAGCCTTCCTGAGAACCTGTTGACTGACCTTTACCGTGAATGTCCATTGAACAGCAAGGCTTGCAGGCGTGGGAGCGCTCGCTATTCATTTGAAAGAGAGCTGGCCTAGAAATGTTGTGGAGGAAAGTAGAGTCTAAAGTAGAGTCAAGTCTACTTCATGTAAATGTCAAGCATCTGGAGTAAGCATTAACAGATAGTGTGGCAGATGTCCGTTTGACTGATGTCTGTTCATGAAACATCCCCCATCCAAGATCCACATCCACTTGTCCTACCCAGATCATGTAATGATACAGTATAATAATATAATTATTTTATTATTGCTGTTTCTAGCCATCCAACTGTATATGATAAAATACAAAAAAAAGATCAAATTAGGCCAACAATCATGCAACTCTCATCTTTGACTTAAAACAAGCACAGATCCTGTACAGACCCACGGCACGTGTGTGTGCACTGAAGCATTACGACAGGGTTATCAGTTAAATAATTCCACTAACGTCACTTAAATGCCACCGGTATTAACTTAACGTTAAAGTTTATAGAGCAACAGAAGACGTGGATGTATGTAAAATAAAGAGTGACAACCAAATTTAATTTGCATTATATGGTACACACTGGAGCGGAGTGAAATTACCAAACGGGTAACAGGAGTTACTCCACTCCTCCGATCTTACGATGGCTGTAAATAATGTCTGTAACCATAGTAATGTTTACTTCAGACCAAAGTGGCGGCTACCATTGCCTGTATTTCACTTGTGTATTTTCGGTTTACTTGACACCAGTAACACTAGAGGCGTCAATATATCCATAAGATCTTAATAAACCGCCACTGACAGCGGCGTTATATCCTCTTTTTCCACTACATGGACCTGATACTTTTAACCGCAACATTTGGTCCGGGCCAAGGCCGCAGAACTGGTAGGAACAACCGCAATCCTGAGGAAACAGACAGGATAGAAAATTTGAGAATGTACCACTTACCTCTGTCTCTTTCAAAATAATGATGATAATGTTACGTAATATAACGAGGGTTGCGCCTTACGTTAGTTACCACCAGCTGTCCAGTCCAGTTCTGGTACACACTACTCGGACTAACCGAATCCGGTCTCAAATTCAGTCGTCAATACATGAATTTTCAGATTGTGAGTTCGGTTGTTGAATGCGGTTCTCTCCTTAATAACTGAACTGTGTGAACTTAAAGGGTAACTTCGGTATTTTTCAACCTGGACCCTATTTTCCCAACTGCAGGTGTCTAAGTAACTAATGGGGACAACAATTTTTGAAATTGGTCCAGTATTGAGCGAGATCGCTTCAGCCGGCAGCCGCGAAACGGGCTGCAATGTAATCCGACGGGGCAAATGCGCACCGTCAATGTACGTCCACTGAAAGTGCTTGTTTTTGCCACTGACAGGCTCAGATTGTTATTATAAGTGTCTGACAACATTATGGAAAGGACTCTATACAGAAATGAAACATACTTCCTTACCTTATGCTTGATCCGGTCTGTGTGTAACCAAGTCTCGCTCAAGTCTTGCGAGAGCTTAGTTGTTGCAGGAAGTGAGCCGGGGGGAGTTTTTTGTGTTGGGGTACATAAATCGTAGCTCAGTGTTATCTAAAATATTTTCTAAGTCATGGCTGAAAAATTTAGCTGATTTCGACAACGTGGAAGAGGACTTTGAATTCGATGGCCGCCCGTATTTATTTGAGCCAGAGTATACGGATGAAGAGCTAAAGGCAGAACGGCTCTGGCTAAAGGTAAGGAAGTACGTTTCATTTCTGTATAGAGTCCTTTCCATAATGTTGTCAGACACTTATAATAACAATCTGAGCCTGTCAGTGGCACTTTTAGTGGACGTACATTGACGGTTCGCATTTGCCTCGTCGGATTACATCGCAGCCCGTTTCGCGGCTGCCGGCTGAAGCGATCTCGCTCAATACTGGACCAATTTCAAAAATTGTTGTCCCCAGTAGTTACTTAGACACCCACAGTTGGGAAAATAGGGTCCAGGTTGAAAAATACCGAAGTTACCCTTTAACAGGATTAAGCTCCAATGTGGACTGACAACCGTATTTAGTTGCAGTGTAGTGGCATTTAGCTCATAGGCGAGAGACCATCTCTTAGTCAAAGACGCCCTCTAGAGGCCAAAGCGACATCTCACTAAGTGCTACCTGACTGACTGGCTGACTGACCGACCTCAATTTGGCTCGTGATGCCCTCGGTTGCGCCGTGGGAAAAATAAAATCTGAAAAACGACTTGTTACTATGCATTCATAATCTAAGTAGCATTCAATCAAGCATTTATTTAGGTCCTACAATGAATTTCTCTACACCCATTTCCACATCCACAGAGTGTCCAAAATTTTTGAGCATAGCTTTGTGAAGCGGCAGTTAGTAGACATTCACTACTTGAGGGCAAATAAATGCATGCTTCTATTGATTGTGTTCGTCTATTCACATGTTGAATCTGATAATATCACTTTTATCCATATCAGTGTATTGGAGCAATTAAAGAAAAGTAAGTAAAGAAAAAATGTGATGTGATACACATCAGGAGTCTGTGTCCTTTAACCTTTCCCAGAAAGCACCACATACAGAGTTAATTGGGGTCTAACCTCATAACCTTTTTTTTTTTAAATTGGATAAGGAGGTATCAGGGAAATGTATTATAATGGACCTCACTCTGTAATACGTCACACCACACCTTTTAACTAATTTATTCAGCCAACTGGATTCTGTTTTTTTTTTCCTCATGACAACTGGTTTTATGAAACCCTAATGCAATATTTCACTATCTATTTCCAAACAGATAGTTCCGGCCTTCAGTTCAAAACAGCTGTAAAATACATGATGAAGAAACACCTGTGACCACATAATAGTTAATTTAAATATAAATTCTCTCACCAAAAATCATACAGCAGTATTAGAGCTAAATTGCTTGACGGACGACTAACATTTAATTATGATTTGTTATTATTTAATCATCAGTAGTTATAAAGAAATGATTTATTGAACATTTGTATTATTTCCTTCAACGGTGTGTTACTGCCATTTGATAGAAGGAATGAGCCCCTCGACACTGCTTCACAGTGATTTTAGAACAGCTAAGAGGCATTGTTAGGAGTGATGCAAAGCGAGTGTTAGTCGTGTTCATAAAACACAGCCCTTTGTGGCTTATTGCTTAATTAATGGAACCTTTTCATGTTTAAGCACACACACAACCATAGGACCAGAGGCAATGGACCTCCAGTATTACCTGCCCTGAGGATTTGAAACAACATTTACTTTTTTCCAGGCATCTAACTGTAACATCTCCTCACCTGTTAACTAACTAGCGTGTTGGCATGGTAACAGCACCGGGCCTCTTTCCCAAAGTGAGGCATAAAGACCGTTTTTTCAGTGATCAATCTTTAATTGGGTTTGAAAAATAATAATTAGAGAGAATGCGGTGTGTGATAATTAAAATAGATTTAGACCATATCAAATATTAATACAACAATGTGGATGGAATGAGATCAAAACATAAGTCATTGTGAACAGAAGTGGGCCTGATTTTTCCCTAAAAAGGAAAATAAAAAAGGGCATCTTCATTAGTGATTTAGGAAATTCAGTTTCTGTTCCGTCTTTGGCACATTTGCACTCTTGTATCTGCTTTATCATTTTAATGGCATACATAAATGAAGTCCATGATCGTCTTTGTCCTTCAGTTTATGAGGGAACAAATATTACTTTAGTGCTGAGTTGCTTTTGGGAAGCGCCGTAATAAGCTGACCTGAACTGAAAGAGGCTGAACTGAATGGAAGTGAACTGACCCGACTCACACTTGGGAAGGGACTGCACCTACTGACCCCCAGTTCAAGAGCATGCAGGGAAGCATATAGGCAGTGACTTCTGACCTTTTATTGATCCCAACACAGAATTGATCTGTGTAAAATTGCATTTCTACTGCTAAGACGACAATGGACGACAATGGAAGAGTCAGAACACACTGTGAAAAACAAAAAACAATGGGACTAGATGACAAAAGAGCTTACAAAACATAGTCATTACATTGACAGAGTTGACAGTAAACACTCTAAGAGGAAGGACACATTGTTATTTGTGTATTACACAAAAAATCAAGGATAAACAGCATAGCAGGAGGAATGGATCTGAATGCCTTTTTGTAGTATATTCAAAATAAAAAGCACAGATTGGGATAACACATGGACTGATGAACTACATGAGCTGGGGAGGCTATTTTCAAAACACATCACAGATTACTCATTAGCATTTGAAAAGTGTTCTGATCATGCCTAACCATCATTAATGGTCTAAAATGTCGAAAATAATGATTGTTTCCAAAAATCAAACGAACAAAATTCCTTTGTTGTTGAATTTTGACCAGTTTTCAGCACATAACTTTTAATTCCCTCTCCCAAACCCTGACTGCAACACATATGCCTGCTCTCAAACAGAGATCCAAGGAGGCAGACACTAAGCATAAATCTTGTGCTGAAATAGAAACATGAACACCCGCAAACACCTACACACGCACATACACACACACACACACACACACACACACACACACACACACACACACAGACCAATACCTTTGCACACACATCAAACATATGCACCTCCCCCACATATGTCCCCTGAGTTTAATTTTGGTAGGAGGTTTTCTGGACATTTGTGGAGGGATACGTGGGTGGCTGAGACACCGAGGCAGGAGAGGAGAAGAGAGGAGAGGAGAGGAGAGGACAGGAGAGGAGAGGAGGAGTTTGGGTCCTGAAGGAAGAGAGGAGATAAAGTAAGGAGGGGAGAATGGAAATGGGAAGCAGGGAAAGAAGGGGGTTGGTTAAAGAGAGAGGCACTGAGAAGAGAGGGAGAGGGGAGACAGAGGAAATAAAAGAGAGGGCGAGGGAGGGGGGTGAGAGAGAGAGAGAGAGAGTGAGATGGCAAAGGGAGGTAAATGCTAGCCAGTGCTGGTGAGAATCGGAGCGAGGGGTGTGTATGTGTGTGTGTGTGTGTGAGTGTGTGGGGGGGGGGTTACAGGAGTGAGAGAGAGAGATAACGAGAGAGACATACAGTAAGGAGAGATGGAGCAAGTAGGGGAGTGAGGGAGAGATGTGGGGGTGGAAGAGAGGTTGAGGAGATTTTTTGCAGCCTCTGCATTGCAGGGCCAAGGTCAGAAATAAATAATGAAGTAAAGTGAACAAAAGACGGAGGGAGAATGAATGAATGGGTGAATGGAAAGATACAGTGAGGTTAAGCTTGACCCCAGAATGTGTAGAACTCGCCACCTTCCACAGGAGATCACATGCCACTTATGTAAATGAGCAGGGCTGCATGTGTGTCTTATCCTCTATAGGTGTGTGTAGTTCTCTAGCTCGCTAGCTCTTAGTTCATATGGCTGATTTGATTGGTTTCATCAACATCAACTTGCTTTGGAAGCCAATGGCACAAACATCTCAGAATCATACTTGTAACAACTGATTTAGTACATTGAAGATAGCTGAAATTGTCATGGAAAATGGAAAATTTGATTTTGTGCATGGGAATCACAAAGCTGATTTTTTTACGGTTTTTAAACCTTTATTTTTCCAGGGAAAGTTGACACAGTTACACATTTCACAATGGAGAGCTGAACAATAAAACTACAGTCTTCTATTGCTGCCCGCTCAGCAGCATTTGGGGGTTAGGTGCAGGGTGGGAGGTTGACACCCACCACCCACCAAATGCAGATGATTTTGAGCAGTGGCTGGTAAATTTGTTCAGTCCACCATCCACTGTGGCACTGTGGCGGATGAACGAAGCTTGCCCAAACTGGGGAAATAAATCAGTTAGCAGGCCCTTTACGAAGCTCCCACAGTGATGCATATGCACTGTCCTCTGTTTACATCCAATATGCCTTTTTTGTTTTCCTGTGACCACTCCCTGGCACCACACTTGCAACGTAATTTTACTGTAAAAATTACCCCTCCTCCACACATTTGATTGGATTGGCATATAGCTCTGAATCATAGTTGTGAAGGTGGCCACTGACAACAATTAAGATGACTACATTTCATGGTCATTGGTCCCACAGAGCTACAAGATCAATATTCTGCTTGATACTTGAAAAGTCAATTCCTCTAAGATACAAGGTTTTCACCTGAGACCAGTATTATTCAGGTATGCCAAGCTCCTCTTTGATACATAACTTGACAGTTATTCAGGAAACCACCAACATAAAGGAGAGATAAACTTAAAGTATCTTAACTGGATGCTGGCCACCACGAGGTGCCTGAGCGTACCTACCACAAGCCTTCATTATACTCCAGCTTAGCCATTATTTTGGCAGTTATCTGTAGCTTAATTTTTGTGGGAAGAGCAGGCAATCCTTTTTCCTGACTCACTCACCTTTCCATTAGCATAGCACCAGTGCCACCTTCTGTCTGCCACTTTCTTTCTGTTTTTGGCATCTGTCTCCTCCCTCTCTTCTGTTCCCTCTGACGGTGTGAGGAGAGGGAATGCGCAGACACTTAATGAAGCACAGTGTTTAGAAACACGCGTGCAAGCACACACACATGTACACACTGCTCACCCATTCTTTATCTCTCATTTATTCTCTCTCTCCCTCTTTCTGTCACTCTACGTCTCCCGCTCTCTTTTCTCCCTCCTCACTATGAGTATAAACACACTCTCCAAGCCTCTCCATAGAGTCTCTGTTTCTCCAGATGTGAGTGTAATGAGTTTGAACATGCCTACAGCAGGAAATATGCTCTTTGTTTAATGACCCTTGTTTAGAGTGACTGGAACAATTAGAGTGTTAGATCTTATGCAGGTCACCAGTTTTTTTGTTTGTTTGTTTTCTGGCAGATGCACTGGAAACAATTTGGATTATGCCTACACACTTGCAACAGATTTTAGGTAAGAAAATACATCTATCAATAAATGAGGTAATGAAGTTGCATGCCACAGTTACTGAACATATGATATATTCCACAATCTTTGCTATTACACACACTTACACATTTACACTTTTACAATTACACACTTTTACTTTTCAACATAGATAACAACACGCAGACACACATGTTTTGTTATATTGTGTAGAAAAGGAAAGGATCAGTTGCCACAAGCAAGACAGAAAAAAAGGTGAAATAATAGCATCGAACAAAAAGACTGGATTGATGGAAGAGGAGTGCAAAAATAGGCATCAGAGGTATAGAGAGGTCGGACGGTTAGACAGCAGAAGTATATCTAATGAAGGGACGAGGAGAAAAATGAGGGGAAATTGATAAAGAGAGAAAAAGGAGGAGAGTGACTGGGGAGTCATACTGGGACCCTGGGGTGTGGGGGATATCTTTCTTCTATAATGGATATGTCCCTGTGAGAGCAAACACACACACACACGCACACACACACACACACACGCACATTGACGGCCGCCAGATAGAAAACTCTATTAAAAGGCTTTATTAAAGCATCAAAAGTCAGATCCCTTTTACAATCATCTGCCACTTAATAGAGTAAATTAATTCATCATATTGAGAGAGAGAGAGAGAGAGAGAGAGAGAGAGAGAGAGAGAGAGAGAGAGAGAGAGAGAGAGAGAGAGGTGATCAGTGAATGTTTTTATCGGGTTGTGGGAGGTGTAGCAAAATGGGTAAGGAAAGGAAAAGGGGGGGAGAAAGGAAGAGAGGAAGAGAAAGAATGGGATTTGTAGAGAGACGGCAGCTAAATGAAGTCGTAGAGTGTGGTACAGATGGAGAATGGCTTCAGACACAAGGTAATTATTTCCTGGCTGGTGGAATGGAAGGAGCAAGGGCCCCTTCATTAACTGGCTGTTCATTACTGATGGATGGAGGGATGGACACATGCACGCTCACAGGCAAACACATAAATGTGCACATATACACACACTCACACACAATGCACATGCACAGATACATGCACCCGCATGCGTGCACACACATACACATACATGCATATGCATACATACTGTCAACACAGTCAGAAATTTCAGAAATGCATGGACTCTGAAACGCAGATTATGTGTTGTGGAGACGAATAATGTGAAGAACGTGAAGTTCCTCCACCATGAAAGGATTATGTGACAATAGCATGAATTGGACACACCATTTTCATGTGTTTAGGCAAGTAAAGCAACTTTGGTTAAGGTTAGGGAAAGGCTGGGGTCATCAGGGTTGAAGGCAAATGTAAATGCCTCTCCACCAGCCTGACCTCCAGACACTTACTTTCCCCCGTGCCATTTCAAAGTCAAACTACTACCTGTTTCTGATCATGTCTCCTTAACTTTTGTGGTGGGTGGTACGTGTTCCCCCTATTGGGGTCTGTGTGTCATGTTTCTACCCTCTCTCTTTTAATCTCTCACTCAGCTATTCCTGGTCCGGCCTGATGACCTACACTGTAAAGAGGACAGAAGCACTCAGTTTGCTCCCCCTCTCCCAGATAGCAGCAGCCACATGGTGACCTTTGTGTGGTTTTGATTTGTGTAACTTCCCTAAGTCGTTATGTTTTTTTCCTTTTACCTTGGTTTGGGAAGATGGGTCCAGTAGTCCAGTTTTCGCGACTTCTTTTTTGGTAGTTTAGTTTTTCCCTTCTGTTTTACGGATGAGTGCTCCGATAGCCCAATGTGTTCTTGGCCTGAGGCGCTCCCCTTCCTTTTGTTGAGTTTGGCCGGCCTGTCTGACCTTTTTGTTTCCTTAGGTTTGACCTTTTTGAACATTTACATGTTTTTTCTTGCCTACTAAAAAACTACTTTGTTTTTTTTTCCTGAAACTTATCTCAGTTTATGTTATTGACCTCCTGGTGAAATTAGTTATTCTTTAGAGGTCATAACAGTGGGGAAGCATATTTCTCTAACTTTTCGTGCACAAAGCATGTTTTATTTGCAGTTTAAGACGTCATGCCCATGGCTAGGCTAATAATATACACGCACGCATCTAGATATATGCAAACTCAGTCACGCACAAACACTTTACTCACTTTTTTTCTGCCTACAGCTACATATTGGTATCTGCACTCGAGATCATCAAGTGCTTTACCGCTGTATTATTTGAACCTCTGCGTAGGAATCACATCTACTTTAGGTTGCAGGATGATAACACCCACCAACAAGGTGATAGTGTAGTCTGAGTGATTTGAAGTATGAGTCCCACAGATAAGTGGGCACTCAGAGCAGAGCAGCATTAGGTTCATCAGTTTAAAAGGAGTTTTGATGCTTTAAGTTGAAAGGATGGAGAGAGGGCTGGGCGGGTCGGGGGGACGGTAAAGCAGCCTTGTTTATGCCTCTCATAAAGGGCTTGTCAACTCTGTCAGCCCAAAGGAGAGAAACCAATTTGCAAGCTGACACTTTGTGACGTGTGTGTGTGTGTGTGTGTGTGATGAATGCAGACACATGCACACAAGCTCTCACCTGTTAGCGCACACACACAGATACATACTGTACTGCATACAGACATTTGCACGCACTCATATGTACACACACATACACAAAAACAAGCAAACTCATGCATGTATACGTATGTGTATATATATGAAGTATATTTACACCTACATGCAGAAGCATAGGCTACAGACGCTCTCACTCTCCCTCTCTTACACACACACACACACACACACACACACACACATGCACAGTTAGACAAACCAGTTATGAATTAGAATGCAGATGAGTGTCTGGAGGAAGGTTGCTGCAGGCTCTCCATTTAGGAGAGTCATCAACCTCTTTCCATCTATGACACCTGGAGACACCACAGTCACTTCTCATCTACCTGTAGACAGAGAGGGAGAGATAGAGAGAGAAACAGACGAAGATGGACAGACAGAGAAAATGAGAGAAAGAGACAGATTGGAAAGAAAACTTAAATTGGAAGATGGAAGCAGGCAGATGGATAGATAGATAGATAGATAGATAGATAGATAGATAGATAGATAGATAGATAGATAGATAGATCAATCAATCAATCAATCAATCAATCCAATCCAAAGTCACATCAGATCAGAAAGAAAGTTTCCCTTTTGAACATCATTTTGTCATTAAAGCTTTTAAAGCCTTTCGGTGTGCGTGCATAAGCATATTTGTGTGCGCGCATGTGTGCTTCCATCTGGGTTTATGTAGGTGGTTTAGCTCTGCAATGTCAGTTTAGTCTAATATAAATGCCAGGGGTGAAAGGTCACCTCATTAACATACCTATTGTAAGCGGCAGTAATTAATGCTTCTGGAATCTCTGTGTGTTTGTGTGCATGCGTTGGAGAGAAAGGGAGAGAGAGACAGATTAATTGGGGACTGTTACTGTTTATTTTGTTTCTCTCTTTTTGCATCTGTTACATGTCATGCCTGACATGGGTAGGCCTTCCTTTGAAAAGTTCATATAGGGAATGATCTCTGATGTCTACAAATTTTTAAATATTCTATTCAAACTCCACTGAATTGTACTTGTGCTTCCTGTCTATTCCACCCGACGAGACTGTTTTGACCAGACCCAAGCGTTAAACAGTGGAACAGCGGACAAGATGTAATGTAAAAATCCCATAGGTGATACAGTGTGCCTGTAGCTCAGACATCAGGAGTCACCTCACTGTGACTGGGTGCACCAGTTCAGAACATAAGAGCATCATTCCAAAATGAGATGTCCATCATGAGGAAAAAGTGACACCTACTTTGATAAAGTGAGGGCAAAACTCATTATGGCATGCTGACATGAAAGTGAAAGTCATTATGAAAAGAGATTTAAGCTATTAATTATTTCAGGACTTTTTAGGCTTAAAAAACAGCAACACTTTGAAGGATGGAATCAGCAACAATTTTGAAATATTGAGTGATGAATGTCAGGTGTTTTCTTTTCTTTTCACGAGAAATTAATTTAAAACATTTGAAATGAAATCCACCTGTTGTAAAGAGAAAAAAGATTAATAAACCTAGACAGCCATCATGGTAAGTCACCTTCCTTCTGCATGCAACATATACAACAGTAAATTACTGCTAAGAAGTTGCTCTTCCCTGAGGAGTTGTTCATATTGTCTTTTCAGCTATAGCAAGCACAAAAAATGATCTGACAGCCAGCTAATTGAGAGTCAAGGATTTTGTTTTACACAGTTCCAATTCTGTCCTACATTTACCTAAACCTACGCTGCAATGACTGCTGCAGTAGCTAATAATGGAGAGTGGAAGCAGACAAGATTCATGGGAGCTTCTATGATGGCTGTTGCTGTAATTGTCAAGATTTTTTTTTTTTTTTTCTGTTTAGTTGTCCCTGAGATGTGTGCAGCGGTTAAATCCATTGCTTTTGAATCACACTTGCACAGCACGGTGCTAGATGAAACCATAGGGATGAAACCCAGCATACAGTGTAGTTTAAATTGCTGAATGTTAGATGCATTACTTACATTTTGCTGATTGATAATGCATTAGCCCTTGATGACTAACAGAAACAGCTACTGCATTAAACCTGTCTAAACCCTTGAGGAACAGTCAACATTACTGGCAATATTTTCAACAGCAGTGTAGCTGAGCAAATTTGCCAAGAAATGATGTAAATCAGTATTTTGATATGCATTCTTCCTTATAGCCTAATACGATATCCCCATTGATTTGCCATATAGCAGTTTCCATCCGTGCTGATAACAGTGGCTCATCCTCAGTGCCTCAAAGTGCCTGTGTGACATGGTCTTGTGTCAAATCTTAAATAAAGCCAATAGGGTGAATACATAAAAGCAATTTTAAAAAAAGAATTCCCCACAGTCATGCAGAGGGCAGGTTCAGATCAAATCTCCCTATCAACTCTTATTGTCTCTCCGGATCAAAGAGATTGACAGATAATGTATATCTACAAACAGCCCTCCAGGTATATGCATACACACACACACACATACAACCAGACACACAGACACTTATCATTTTCCTTCATTCTGTTCTGTTTCTCTCTCTATCTCACTCATAGATAGATACACACACGCACACACACTTGCATTTGATTTTCCCTTCGAGCTTCAAAGAGGGACCTGGAGTGACGGAGAGGACAGGGATTAATCTAAGGAAGCATCGGAAAGCTGCATTATCCACCCAGATTACTGCTCCTTACCTGCTCCAGGGGCAAAGGTGTGTGTGTGGTGTGTGTGTGTTTGTACAGGTGCATGTGTAAATGTGTGCATATGTCTGCATCGGCGTGTGCGTGGATGTGCGGCTGCCTGTGCGTCTACAGGTAGGGAGTAAACACACCATAGTGTTCTAGGACAAAGCTGGAACAGAAGTCGAAGATAAACAAGGCAACAAAGCTTACGAAAAGTCGTAATAAACTTTTAGAAATTATTTGTTGCCATAGAAAGTTTGTTGGCGTCGAGTTCATTTTCAACCTCTCCTGCAGCAAACTCCTGAATCAAGGTGGAGGAGGGAGGGAGTTACAACAGAGCGGTGTCAGAACTTCTGCTTCCAGTTTGAGAGGCAGCGATAGAGAGGAGTGTTACTTAAAAATGAGATGGGATGACGCATTGTGGATTTCGTGCAAACAAAGTGGGGGGAAAAACACCATACAGTAAATAACAGCAAGTAACTTACCTTATAGTTGCTTGAAGAAGAAGATGCAGAAGTGACAGGCAGTACACACAAACAAGATGCGTCACTCCCATGGGACTAGTCAGACAAGACTGATGAGCATAAAAAAATAAAAAATAAATAGACACACACTGTAACTGACCAATTACTCCAGAATGCAGGTATTATCATCATTATTACAAAAATCACTACTGCAATTTTCATGTTGTATTTTTTACCTTTATCCCCATTTTATATCCCATAACCTTTGATGTCTTTGTTTGTCTTCAGTGTCTTTGTCAATGCACAATATGCATTGCCACTTCATAATGAACATACTTTATACACAAACCCTGTCCTTGCAATACTGACAATCCTGTCCACATTAGAATGTGTAATGAGCAGTAAATGTACTGCATGTGTATTCATTTAATACTAATAATGGATGAAGACAATTAAACATCCTTGACTGAAACAGAGAGAGATCAATGATAAAGACATGTGAATGATGATGAGAACAATGACACAGAATCTAATTAATATGATGGATGATAGGGTGGATGATTATGACAAATAACACTAGATAAAGAATGAGGTGAGGAGAAATAGAAAAAAAAACAGGGTTATGAAAGCATAGATGTTGGCAGGATGGATGGATGAGGGAATATTGAGGTCAAAGATGGATAGAGGGATAGATGATGGATGGAGAGATGAATGGATGAGGAAATGTTAAGGTGAAAGTTGTATAGAGGTATTCATAGTATTCCCATGATGTCACATGCATTTCCTACCTATACACAGATCATTGGCTGTGGCTGTCATCTGATTAAAATCACCTGTTAATGTATTACAATCACCTGTTATTTTCCTAACAAGATGGCCATGTGCTGATCGATGTAACAGAATACTGTGAATAGGTGGAGAGAAAATGCACCGATTTTTATGGAGCGATCTCACTGACACAATTTGAAAGCTTGAAGTTTAGTTTTGAAAGGTTCCAGCTAAGTTTTGAAAGTTTGAAGCTCATTTTGAAATCTTGAAGCTCACTTTTGAAAGGTTGAAACTTGGTTTTTGAAAGGTTGAAAGTATTTTTGAAAGGTTGAAGCTCAATTTTGAATGTTTGCGGGAACAAATTTGTGCTCGTGCTTGAGGTGCCGTGGTCGTGAGAAAGTTCTGCATATTTGGGACAAAAAAAAATCTGTCTTTGTAATTCCAGTGTGAATGTTTTTGAATGCTTCTAACTAAATGTTTGTATTAGTCTAATTAGTGGTTACATGTAATGAAATCAAAAACCTTTTACATGTAAAGCTGGAGCACTCATTACGCATAGCAGTCAAAGTTTCAGCAGAGATCCTAGGATTTCTGTCACTGTTCTCTCCGAGGAACAGTTTGTACCTTCTAGGTTTTGTCAGCTTGTCTTGATTTGCTAGTGGGGCTCTCGGCCAATCATCTCCCTCTGTCACAATCTAAGATAATCCTATGATGCCTTTCACACTGAAACTGTTGTCATTGGCTAGACTTCCTATCAATCAATCAATCAAAGGTACACCAACAAAAATGGGGGCCAAGATGCAAAGGCATGCAAGTTTTTGGCTTGTAATGTAAGTATAAATTAATTTAAAACCTTCCTTGATAAAATGTTTCCGTGTGAAATGTTATGGTAGAATGTGTTAGCAGCAGGTTAGCATAGTTGTTTACTACCTCGCAAATCTGCCTCTTGCCCAAGCCAACATAATTATCTCTCATTAATTTAATTGCTGGTATAGTAGTTTATAGCTTTGAGTTGGCTCTGAAAAAACTCAAAACCCATCACATTTATCTCTATATTGCGCGTGCTGTTTAGTATGGAGGACCATAACTGCCAAAATCAAAAATAAATAAATAAATGACTCAATAAATAAATTAATATGCCATTAAATGCACCAAAAATAATATTAAAAATAAATGTAGGCATTAATTGATATAATGTGACATAAATTGATATTTCTATTTTAATTTGCTTCTGTATTTATTTACCTTTGTATTAATTCCCCTATTTTTTTACTTTCCCATTTAATTTTCCATTTTATTTATTAATTATTTTCATTTTTACATTTATTTCTGTATTTATTTCTGTATTATTTTCCCTTTGCATTTTCCCCCTATTTATTTCCCCAAACTTTTTTATTTCTCAACATTCATGGGCTCAACTTTTCACCTATTGGTTGGTCGACATCAGAGTGCCTAGATCGACTATACATGCCTTGCTCCCACACCGGTGGCCAGCAGGTGGCCAGGCTAGGAAGGAGAAGTGTTTGGTTTGAAAAGGAGCGGTCTGTTCTGAGTAGGCGGGGATGCCAGGATAATGAGGCGCTGCTCTGATTGGCCGCTTGATCAGCTAGGTGAGAGGGGAGGGTGCAGACGTGAAAAAACTCCAAAACCATCATGGCAGCTCCTTGTAGAAGAAAACTCACAACATGAGACACAACATGTAAAACCATACATTTTTGAGGTGGAATCTGACAACCGAACAAGTTTTACAGACAGGGTTACAGCAGGTTGTCTCTGAACGGTAGGCTGAAATGTTTTTGTGCTTTCTCATCATGCGAGTGTATGTGGTTGCGGCAGCTGTGTTGTTATTCTGGATAGCCATAGCGGACAAATTTGTATCCCATAAAAACGATATCTAACGTTACCTGCCGGAGTGTACGGTATACGGTATAGTTACACGGTAACTATACCGTATGATTTGTTTGATTCATTTTTAGCCTGACGTTCACTGGTGCCAGTGGTTTGAGGTTGTCTAGTAAGCTCGTCAACACAGTAGGTGTCGGTAACTTTTCGCTGGCTACTTGGATAGCTGCTGTAATGTTATTCCATCAAGTTCCTTACAATTGCCGTTGTACTGGCTAGCGATAGGAAACAAATCCACACCAGACATTATGTAGTTATTACGTTCAAATACATCAAATTGATGTGTGATGTGTGCAAAAGAACTCATCTTCAGGGGACACAAATATAGTCACGACCGACAAACATGGTTATGTCCCATGCTATCTATCATTTGGACATATGACTGTTGTAATTTATGCCAGTGTTATTCAGCTATAACGCTAGCTCAACAGTTTTAGAACTATAGCTGAAATATTCAAAAATTGCATCTCATGGAGGCCTGCTGGTCATTCCCCCTGTGCATAACATCTTACCTCTTTTAGAGTTGACACCTTTATTGTTTGTCCTGTACATTAGTTTGTACACATCTACTCTAAATTGTCTGTGCTAAATAATAAACATATAATATAGATAAACGTCATTGTCAGTGTAATGTTCCTATAAAGCTTGCAAAATTCAATAACAGTTACCCTTTCTCATTCCCTAGGTTGCCAGAAGAATGAATCAGCTTCAGGATCCACCTAGATGCATGGTGGATCATCCTGGTCTGGAGCCTGTATGTTTGAATGCGTTCACACTACAGAATGCAATTAACATTTATAAAGCAGACTATGGGCCCCTACAGCTTAGAGGTATAGAGCAGTATGTTTCTTATATGCATTCTGTGCATGAATTGATTTGAAGATGTGACTTTGGATAATACTTTACATGACAGTAAATTTGAGTAAAATAACTGTGTTGTTATACTTTATTACACATCCATCTAGAAACAACTGCAGCACACCTAAAAGTCGTTTAGTGACAGGGGCATCGGACAAAAGTTACTGAATAAGTAATATAATCCCACACACTGTCTACACTTGCATGGTGCTTTATTACATTTCAGTCATTGAAATGTAATAAAGCACCATGTCAGTGTAGACACGGTGTGTGGGATTATATACGTTTTTCCTCTACACACCCATGTAAATTAAATGTGAAACCAATTAGTAACCACAACACTGACTGTTCATACAGAATAAAATTATTTTATTTTAGAAAAGGAATAAAAAAGGCACATGTAGAAACATAACACTGCTTATGCAGGACCATAATGGGGTGCTGTTATGTTACAAAATCTACATCTGTGAGTGTACACAGGGGAGTGTTCCACCGTAGCATTATTGCAGTGTAGTAAAGTAGTGCAGTATCAATCACCAAAATTATTTATAATTTGATGTTTTTAGTTGTTATGTATTCGTGGAAAACACCCAACTACAACCTGACCTCATGCCACATAACCAAAACAATAAAAGAAGAGACTAAGTATCCAAATGAAATATATTGACAGTATGTGTACCTTCCTCTTAGTGTCTAGCCTACAGATCCTTTGTCAGCTAGTGCTGGGGCTTTCTAGGTAGCAGGGTAAGAGTAGTGATACCAGTGTGTGTGGTGCTGTGCAAATGCTGTGAGCTTCCTGATGCTGCCAGCTGCGTCGGCTTCAGACTGCCTCTTGATTGAACCGAGACACGTGGCTGCAATGACGTCCTCCTTGGCTGGCCTGTCAGACTGGGCGCACAGGTCTTCTGGGATGGGGATCTTCAAAACCTGGCTCATATGAGGTGCAGGGTCCTGGAGGACTTGATCAAAGATGAGGTCCATCAACTCGACGTAATCTGTGGAGTAACAGAAACACAGAAGTCATCAGTTGTTCCATTACAGAAGAATATACATTGCATACTAGTGTGGCCTGACACTGGCAGGTAGCAAAATGTGCAATAATGATTCATAAATTATTTTATACTATAGTTTAAACTTTGTTATAACATTTGTATATTTATTTAATGACTGTCTGAGATGTGCTGGCCTCATAGCAGGGAATAGCAATGTTTAATGCACCAAATTATCTCAAATATTTTTTAGGATATTGCATCATGAGTAATACCTACACCTTACAATATAATGCAATCCAGTAACATTACCACAAACTACAGCCTCAATAATTACTATGTAGTTGATTCTAAACACAGTCAAGAAAAAATAGGACATTACAACCTCGAGAAAGGTGGCATTTATTGTAGTCTCGTTCTCTAGTCTCTAGGTTTTCTAGTTATTTTTTGCACAACCCCAGCTGATTACAAGACTAGATTTGCCAGACTAGGTGCAAAGACAGAACGTGAAATGATAGCTAACCGAAATGTTACATGTCATCAGCCAGTAACTCCCTTCCATTCATTTGGCGTTAGAAGTGAAATGTTCGTGGTGACCATAGTCCCCGATAAACAAAGTACTGTTTGGCTGTCTAGTAAGGAGATGTGTCCGCAAAGTGAGCCAGACGCGCTAACCTTAGCTAACGCTAACGCTAACGCTAACGCTAACGCTAACGCTAACGCTAGATTAGCATGCCGCTAACAGCACTAGCCCCTAACCTTGATCATAGTAGGTTTGTCCTTTCGGGACCCATACCTGCCAACACTCCCGATTTTCGCGGGAGTCTCCCTATTTTTAACCCTTTCTCCCGCTGTGCTCCCGATTGGTAATTTCTCCCGTTAATCTCCCGATTTCATAGTGATACAAATCAAATGGGTGTTTCTCAGTTTCTGTGGGGGATATGTGTCGTGGTACCTGGCAACCCAGCCCAGAGGCAGAGGTGAGCGTGCGCAGACGACCCTGCCTGACGTGTGTCACTCGTCACTGCGCTCGCTCAAGCCCTCCGCTCCGCTCCGCTCAGTTTGCCACTGAAACAGGTCCCAAGAAGAAGAAATACACTTCCACACGTCAGTCCACTTGGTGCGAGACCTTCCCCTTTCTAACCGCGAGCCACATCAGCAAACTTGTAAATGTACTAGCTATTTACTAGCTATTTTGTATAAACCAAGTGACATAATCTAGAAATATCAACACTTACTGAATGCTTGCTTATCTGGTATAGAAACAGATTTTTTCTTAGTTACTGGAAAATGGAAATGGAAACTACCATGGTAAACAAACAAATTACTTTGGTAGGGTCATATTTGATATTTTAAGTGCTTTTTTTACATTTCATACTGCATTTCATTCTGTTATTTCTAGATTGGATTACATAGGCTATTAATCTCTGTGTGAGGTCACAAATGCAACTATATTGTACAATAATGTACAATAAATGTACAAAACGCACCAGAAAATAGTTGTTAAAGGCAGATTTTGATTCCCCCCCCCCCCCACCCCCACCCCCCGACAATAGACAATGTATAGCCTATCCATTCGTAAGAAAATCTCCCTCTTTTTCACAGCCTAATGTTGGCAGGTATGGGGACCTGGTTAACTAGACGATTGCTAACTGTTGTCGTTGTGGCCAACAGGCTTCCTCGTATTCACAGGCCCAGAACTCTACATGATTAAAACTTTCCAGGGCCTCCGCAGGCAGCATATGAGGATGGCGCCCAACTGTCCCGGCATTATTTGTGTGGTATACGGACATGTTCAGGCGATGAGCCACTTCCTCCAAATTATTGAAAACAAAAGGGTCAACCTCTGTGTCTGTGTGTGCCGCTAATTGAAACACACTGTCAGTCAGAGCGTCCACACGAAAAAGTAAATAGTCCTGAATGACAGTATTATTTTCAGCTAGATTAGCTAAGCGCCTCAGCGATCTCCTGACTGGAGGTAGCCATTTCTGTAGTGAGTGAGCCTGGCCACCGGTGTGGGAGCAAGGCATGTATAGTCGATCTAGGCACTCTGATGTCGATCAGCCAATAGGCGAAAAGTTGACCCCATGACACACTTTGAATGACAGCCCCCTCACTGGCATAATGAAGCAGAAATCCATAAAGAAATGTACATGTAAAAATAAAATACAGAAATAAATAAGTTTGGGGAAATAAATAGGGGGAAAATGCAAAGAGAAAATAATACAGAAATAAATGTAAAAATGAAAAGAATTAATAAATAAAATGGAAAATTAAATGGGAAAGTAAATAAATAGGGGAATACAAAGGTAAATAAATAAAATGGAAAATTAAATGGGAAAGTAAATAAATAGGGGAATACAAAGGTAAATAAATACAGAAGCAAATTAAAACAGAAATATCAATGTATGTCACATTGTATCAATTAATGAATGCCTACATTTATTTTTAATATTATTTTTGGTGCATTTAATGGCATATGAATTTATTTACTGAGTCATTTATTTATTTCTTTATTTATTTTTGATTTTGGCAGTTACGGTCCCCCATAGTTTAGCTGTTTCAATTATTCAGTGACACAGACATGTAAAACAAATTGATCCAGTGATTGTATGTCTTTGTATATATCTATATGTATGTATGCTTTTGTGTAAGGGTTAGTGTGTCTGTGCAGGTGTCTGTGTTTTATATTAGCAGAAGTTAAAATGTATGAACATATAGACAGAATTGAAGAGGGTAATTCTGTATTTTCTGATATTAAGATAAAATTAAGCTTGAGGTATTAAGGCAAATTTCACACAGCAGAGCTCAGCAGATACCACACACTACTACTACTGTGTGTGTGTGTGTGTGTGCGCGCTGTCAGAAAAAATGTCACTATGGGGCTTTAGGGAATGTGTGTGTGTGTGTGTGTACAGCACCACTATATTCTCTGTGGCGCCAAAGTCTTGAAATGCTGACAGTAGCTGTGTGTTTCTCCTGCGAGTTTAGGGTTGGGAAAATGGTTCTTATATTGAATTCTTATATTCTTCCATTCAACGCTTTCAGCATGTTGTGCCTTTGCAGAGAAGAGTGAAGCAGTTTACAGTGCTGCCTCTGTTATTAAACGCAGTTCAATGTAATGTAATACGTACTGTATACATTATTGATCGCTGTAGAGGAGTTCTCCTTGTGCTCTTCAGCTCCAGTGAGCGGTCAGCTGCAGTGTGTCAGTGTCTTGCTCAAGGACACTTCAGTAGGGCCACTAGGTGACAAAACCTACATATTACACCTGCTTTGTGTACAGTGCCTCGCTTCAATCCAGAATGCAGTCATTGTAGTGCCATTGCTGTAAAAACAGACTGTAAGCTGCAGTGAAAGCAACGCCAGCAATAAGTTGTCTCATATCTTAGTTTCCTGTCCCAAGATATCCTCTGTCTGCTTCACTCCCTTATTTTATTTTTTAGAGGCAGGCATCTTTCTCTGTCTTCTTCACTGTCTTTTCTGTTTAACTCTTTTTTTGATGAGCAACAGAGCCCTTCAGTGTGACACACAATGTGTGTATGCGCGCACACTTGTGCGTGTGTGTGTGTGTGTGTGTGGTGCATGCAGTGTGTGAGCATGTGCACACGCTGTCTCACAGGAGCATGCACAATTCTTCATATTATTGCACTATGCGCAAAAATGCCTGCGTCTGTGAGCACTCTCAGCCACAAAGCAATCAGTCAGAATAACAGCAGACTCAGTGACTGCTCCCCTCAACAACTCTTCATCTTTATTTTACCCACTTCTTGCTTTAATATTCACAACAGAAGCATTACATCCCTGTCTGCTTGGGGGGCGAATAAGATTTGTTTGTGTCTAGTGAGGTTGTGGCTCAGTGATCTGTCCATTAAGCTGTGCTGGGACCAGGAATGCCATGTGCCATGATGGTGTGGATTTAGATCGGCTTCCACTTTGCCATCTCTTCCTCCATCCCTCTGTTTCACCAAGTTCACACAAGGCGATGTAAGGTGAATTACTGAGGAGAAAAAAAGAAGAAACAGTTATTTGGGAAGTTATTTCTGGGACAGTATCTTGGGACTGAGCTTGGGAATTGGGTGGCTGCTGGGGAGGTGTGATATAATGAAAACTAGAGAGGATGTTTTGACACGAAAGGATAACATTAATGGATCAGGACAATGTGGATGGTGACTTTGACTCTTGAGGTTCAGCCTAGTTCGACTTGATATAAAGTATGGACTTAAGGTCTCTGCCTTCCTCTACTCTCTCTCCTGTTTCTCCCTTCTGCTAATCCCCTACTTTCTCTCTCTCCCTCTCTCTCTCTGTCCAAGGTCTTTCTCCTCCCCTCTGGATAGTCTTCTCTTCCTCCCTCTGTTCCCCCACTTTCTTTCTTTCTCTCTCTCTCTCTCTCTCTCTCTCTGTCCAAGGTCTTTCTCCTCCCCTCTGGACAGTCTTCTCTGCCTCCCTCAGTTCCCCCGCTTTCTTTCTCTCTCCCTCTCTCTCTCTGGCTCACTTTCTGTCTCTCCTCCTCTGGATAGTGTTCATTAGTATGATAAATCTCTAGGGCCCTCCTAAATATTCCAATCAGTCTCTGATAGCACACATACACACACACACAAACAAATCTTGGGGCAGTAGTGTAAAAATCCATCCTAGTTTGAGATCGGGTAAATAATGCATTTTTACTACAGGGCAAGGCCACACACAAATTGCACACAAAGCCAGAATGACTCACAGAAATAGAACAAGAATTGTATGAAAACTGTACAAAAATAAGAAGAAGAACAGAAATGGCATGATTGTTTCTGTTGGTCACATCTATATTGCAGTCTCCCAACGTGTCTCTAAGCAAACTATTTCTACTATTCCAACACTTGTGAATGAATTCTCCAAGCTCCTTTTTACATCACGATCTTTATGCAGCAATACATTTATTCTACATATATATTACAAAACAGAATACAGTGGGAGTTCTGAATTATAGGGTCAAATGCAACACAAACTTGCAACATGTCTCCAAGTTACACAGAACTCTACATGATTATATGTATCTATCTCATTTTTCCTCTGTTTCACTCCTCCTCCCATATCCAGCAACACTCATCCTGAATGCCTCTTCCCTCTGCGTGGTGCTGAGATGCTTTTCGCACCGGCTACAGCAACATCTCCCCTGTGTGTCCCTCTAACAGATTACTCTGTGTCAGACCATATGTCTCCACACAAATTCTCCCTCAGCACCCACATTGCTAAAAGCTCAAGCTGGAAAGTCATGTAGGTTTTGTCATCCTGACATAACCAATTCCCTTATGTGAGGTACAATACCTGGTATACCCCTATTACATTTAAGTGAATCCAGCTCCCAGCCAAACTTTGTGGACAGCGAGACAGAGAGGGAGACTTTTAACTGGAAGTTCACTGGTTCAAATCGTGAATGAGGGAAATGAAAGAGTTACACTCTTGTCTCGCTTAACGGCCAGTGGCTAATGGTACATGACTGCACTAGGTTGTTGAACTTGGTAGCTCTTCTTTATGAGTGTGTGTAATACTCCTTTGCTGTGTGTTTGTGTGTGTGTGTGTGTGTATGAGTGTGAGTGAGTGAGTGAGTGAGTGAGACATACATTCTGTATTAGTCATTAAACATGACTAAACATTGTTTTAGATGTCCTGGAGAATGTGTTCTTATTCACAGCAAAACCCTGGAAGAGTAGTTGTATGGGGCATTGCACACATACTGTATACACAATCATACTGGTTTGTGTTCATGTTAGCTATTAGCCACAGCATCGCTTCTGACCTCATACTCTACAGGTAGCAGCATATTGAATATAGGAGTGCAAAATGAACATTTAAACCATTGTAACAATAGCATTTAACTACATAGTCTGTATCTAATAGCCTTTATTATCCATTGAGTAACTAAACTATTTGGCCATATTTAGCCATGAACCCACTGTAATCCACTCAAATTTAGATCACTTCTTTGTTGCGTCTGTTTCTGATTAAAAGTGTGGAGCACAAATAGGGATGGACAATGTAACTCACCAAGAAAGGTTCTGATGTCTTTGATTGTATATCTTTGAGCGACAGGAGCTGGCCAATATACTGAATGAAAAGAAATGTGCCAGGCAGCCGGAGTCAGAGGCCTGAGACATTGTTGTCACCAGGATGGAGAGAGAGGACATGTTGACCTGGAGGGCCACAGGAGGGATGCCGGCTGTGTGACCTGGCTCTGTATATCATCGTTCAAAAGACGGCACACAGCGCAAAGATTGAGTCCCTGTCCATGCAGACGCGCAGGATGCATCGGGCATCTGTTAAACTCGGCACATTAAAACAATTTCTTGGCACCCTCCGTGCACACAGGTAGTGCTGTCTCTTTTGGTGATCCGTTAAAAATGTAACCCACTGTGAGGTGAAGCTGTGTATGAGTGTGTCAGAGGAATAAGGCGAGAGAGGAGATAATCCATATATAATCACATTTTGAGCATTCCATGTTATGATTGTTTTTTAACATTTAGTTTATTTTAATGATACTGGTTATTAAGGATGAAATTAAAGTTCGTGAAATTTCATGATACAAAATTTTGACGATACGAGTTGACAAAATGTTTGCGATTTCAGCTGCAGTCTAATATTTAAAAAATGACATTCAGAATACTCCTTTCTCTTTTGCATTGTTTCAACTCTAGGGACCCAAGCGAGTTTTAGCTTGGGTCAATGATTTTGATTTACTATACTATTCAGGTTTTAGCTTAAAGTCTTGTATGATTTATAAAAAAAAAAAAAAAGCCAAAAAGGTACATTGCAATTATGTCTACTATATGCCTGTAAGAGAGAAAGAGTTGTTGGACAACACATTTCCTCACTTGATAAACAGCCACAGTGTGGATGCTCCACTACATGTCAGTAGCAGTATGTCAGCACTAATGAAAGAGTGCTGATTTAAACTGAGTATGATACTAATATATATATATATATATATATATATATATATATATATATATATATATATATATATATATATATATATATATATATATATATATTATATATATATATATATATATATATATATATATATATATATATATATATATATATATATATATATATATATATATATATGTGTGTGTGTGTGTGTGTGTGTGTGTGTGTGTGTGTGTGTTTTATAGCACGTCCGCAGATATTTCAGTCATCATTCAGGTCTGTATGGGGCTGTACCCACACTAAAATTCTAATTTAATTGGGTAACAGGACTTGGTATAATAGAATATGATGAAAAATTGATTCATATCAAATAGAATGAGTTAGTAAACAGACTGCAAAAAGAATTGTTACTCTTACACACCCAATGACAAGATAATTGATTTACAAGATAAACAGGTATTTGCTGAGAGACTTATAAACAAGATTTGTTATGCACAAGAGTAAAGATATTTTAGACCATGTTTGGAGAGCCATCATGTTCCACTAGTATACTGTAATGTTGCCTTTATTTTGGGTTTGAAATAGATAGAGTAATAAATGGTCTAATCCAGCTTTACTACAAATAGACTGGATGGTTTCAAAGCATATTATCAAACATGGCCCAGGATGCATTTTGGCCCTTCGTAATAAAAAGTTTGGCCACCCATGCCTTATAACTTCCTTCCTGGATTTATCTATTCCTTCCTGTCTTCATTTCTTCATTTCCTCATTATATTCTTTAATTTCCTGTCACGATAACCTCTCTCTCAGTTTCCAATCCATCAGTGTCTGTCAGTATTGGTGCAGATCACTGTTGTTTGGCACCAAAACTAGGGCTCTGCGAAGATTTATAAGGGCTTTCAAATTATTATGGTGAAATTGGTATCCATAGTTCTTGGCTATATTATGTCACTAATCCCTTTCTTATTCCCTGCAATGTAAGATTAGGCACTTTAAGTTCTGCCCAATGGCAGAGGAAATTTACTATATGTAGCCAAGTGGGATGACGTAATATAAATTCTCAGTAGATGGCACTGGCCCCTGGGGTGTATAGTTATTGGTCATGTGCAAGGTGTGATGGGTGCTGCACATGTGTGGTGCTGAGTTAAGTGCAGGCAATGCCCTCACACATGCTGTGAAAAATCAAGAGTTAATGTGCAGAAATTATAAATCTGTCAGGGTAAAAAACATTGTTCAGACGCAGACTGGAAGATATTTATTAGGGGTCCCAGCACGTAAATTTAAATTACAAACATATATTATATATCAAAATGTTCACACACTTCTTCTCTCTCTCACAATGTAAATATCTAAGTGATGGAATTTGTAGTTTTTGAGCTATGATGGTTTGTTCAACACTTGTGCTGTACACTTTCACACTTTTACTCTTTCTACTGATACTACTACAACTATAACTTCAGCTACTACTTCAAACACTTTCACACTTTTACTCTTTCGACTTATACTACTACAACTATAACTTCAGCTACTACTTCAAACACTTTCATTCTTTCTACTGATACTACCACAACTATAACTTCAGCTACTACTTCAAACACTTTCACTCTTTTAATCTTTCTACTGATACAACAACTATAACTTCAGCTCTTCAGCTCCTTTGTTTGCTCCAAGGTAAGACGCTAACTAACGTAAACTAGCTTAGCACACAGTTGTTAGCAAACAAAGACGGTTGAATATTAATTATAAGTTACTTATGTTTTAACTTTAAGTTAGGTAGCTGTGTATACCATTTAAGGCTGAGCAAAACCTAAAACCTAACCGAAAACCTAACCCTAAAACATATATTAGATAATGAAAGCTATAGGGAGTCAAACGTTAGCTTAAAATAAAACATATATTGACTTACCCTGCTGTGCAAGAACATTGTTGTTCCTGTATATGTTTGTCCTGCACATGAATTGTCAAGATGTGGGGTGCCTGACGCTTGCATTGGGAGCGGTGAGCTTTTCCCTCAATTTTAATGTCCTCTTCATTCACAATACTCTGCCAACAAATTATATTATGAATGTACCTCTCAAAAGCATATTGTAGTCCTTTCTGTCTACTTCTCTCAGATATTTCAGAACTATTTGCTATTATTTCCTTTGGAATATCTCTCACCGATATCGTTGAAAACGTCATATTTATATGCCAGGTGCGAAAGCTTGACAGGTGTAGCAACAGTAACCAAGGGGGGCGGGACTTAGCGAAGGGTAAATTCCATTTGACCAGTTGCAGACACTCTTGGACAGATAGACACACTGAACAATGAATGTTTTGTTTCTCCAATATGTGTGATTTCATGCCATTTATCTTTTGTCAGAAAACTCTTCAACTGGTTTACGCCAGAGATCAGCAACCATATGCTATGGAAGGCCGAGAGTATGCAGGTTTTAGACTACAGCAGGTGATTTCATTGATTAGCACAGCTTCAGCCAGAGAGGAGGAACTAATCAGTGAAATCACCTGTTGTAGTCTTGGTTGGAATGAAAACCTGCATACTCCCGGCCCTCCATTGCTCATGGTTGCCGATCCCTGGTTCATGCTATGAATGGCTTTTGCACCGTCCATCCTTGTTAGCATACTGGAAGCTGCATCAATGTGTCTGTGTCATTGGTGCTGCTCCATGTGCGTTCTGCTCCACTGGCATCTTTCCCATGCCACAATGCAAAGAAAAAAGACCAAGATATACAGGATAGTCTCAAAGACACTGTTCACCTTTCATTCTATTTTATGGGAGGTCAGGAGTTTGTGTCCTGTGGTGTTGTTTTTTTGTTTGTTTTTTTTCTAGGCTACATGCAGTATACTAGCCTTGTTAGATTAACTTGTATAATACCCTGCAAAATATAATAAATCTGGGTTGCAAGAAAATATCATAAATCTTCATCTAACACTTTATTTTGATAGTCCAGTGGGTCTAAATCCCGATCTCCAGAGAGCTGCTAGACTTTTTTTACACCTGGGATGCTAGGTGAATGCAATAGGTCCTTTTGCATTACAACTTCCTGTTGCCAGCTATGGCCTTTACTAAATCGCTCCACAACCTGTCCCAATTTTTTTATTTGTTACATTATGTATCTAGTGCTAGTAACCATTACGATTTTGTTGTTTTTGTTGGATTGGTTTGTCAATAAGTCGCAAAAAGAAACTTGCCACAGGAAGTTGTATGCACCGGTTTAGCTGTTACCGTGATGATGTGAAAAGGGCCTATTAACTGAAATCAACAACCTGGTACGATAGAAAGACCAGGACTGAGAACCACTGGGATTATCAAATCCAAGCATGCCAAATTGATACTTGTGACGACAGAACTTGAATGAATATAACGGTCCTTCCACTGTTTGCTATGGTAATTTGGCTGATACACCATAAAATGGTGACTATGGCATTTTAAGGGTTAGTTGCTATGGTGACACCGCAAGTCCAGGCATTCAGGCCGTAAAGTGTGTCACACTTGCTTGAGAACTGTGCAGATGTGTCTGTTGCACAAGTGCTTAGCAAATTGTCAAAACTCACTGGAAAGCTGATGTTACCGACGAGGTTAACGTAACATTATCAAAGATTGTGCTTCTCTCGCTAGCTCTTCTTGTCAAAATCAGCATATTAGCAAACCTAGCTGGTAAGCATTATCAACTTTAGCTCCTTGCATGATATAAACTAACATAGATTAGCCTACCTTTAGTGGAGAAGAAAAGTTAGCATTTGCTAACTTCAAACAGCTAACGGACATCAGCTGAAATAGACCAACTCAACTATAACCGCTTCCACTAACTGCACAGATGTCAAAACCTTTGACCTACTAAAAAGACAGCAGCTACTTACAAAAGTCCACCACCTAGTGGTGGCATGAGTGACAACTCCATTCAGCTGCAAAGCCAGTTTATATGAAAGTTAGCCCAACGGTACACATAAAAATGTCCACCGCTGGGAAAGACCATTCTATCCATTCAAGTTCTGTGCTTGTGACCAAAATTCTACCCAAAATTGTCTTGGAGAGAACAATCTCCTCATGAAAGTAAGCAAAGAGAAGCTTCCTTACAGATTGAAATGGACTGTGTGCTTCACATCGTGTGCGTGATAATTAAGACAGCTGTTCATTTTCCCAGCTGTTCAGAAAGACCGTTCTATCCATTCAAATTCTGTGTGTGTCATTCTCACAAAGAATGTTGGGGTTTTCCATTCTTTCTTGTCGGTCAAATAACCATCCAATCCTTCCTCGACTGACAAGTAAACTTCCAGGATCTTTATCCATCCTCTGTCCTGCCGTTCTTTTGATTTAGAATCGTGCTTCGGCGGTAAGGGTTAGGGTTCGTCATGGAGGACACAAGAACGCATATTGAGAAACAGCCCCAGTGCTGATACTCAATTATGAGTTGACAAAAGTAGATGTTCAGCAAAGTTTCACTTGCCTCTTTGTTGCATCTCTACAGACTATGTAACCTTAATCCTGATTTGACTTAATCTGGCCCCATTTTTAACCCTCAAACCCACACTAATGAATATCACCTGAAACTCAGACTTTTTAGTCACACATTACAGTCACTTAAGTTGAGTATCAGCATCAGCATCTAAATAAAGTGTGGCCTCAAAGAAAAGCACTGAAAACCACTGTTAGAGATAAATCCATTGTAAGTGAGTTAAGACTTCTCCAAAAGGGATAAGTTTTACCTTTGAAGGGCACTTGGTCTCACACCGGGTGATGTGGGGCCTTGTAAGTGACCGTGGATAATGCCTATCAGCTAAGAATATCTTAGGTGACCGTAGATAATGCCTGTTGGTCTGGGTGAGTTTCCTCCTCAGTGCCTCCCGCAGTCTGTGGAGAGAGAGGCTTCTTCAGGGTCACCTTGTAATAAATGACTGAGGCAGAATATCTGTTTCTGTCTCGCTCCCTCTGTTCCGCCCTCCTCCCTTCCATGCCACCAATACTGGGACTGTACAAGGGGATGACCCTTACCTGCCACACACATTCTCACAAAATCTTTTACTCACATACATACACACTTAGTCCTGCCTCTCCTGACTCACTCGCCGCTGCCCAGGGACAGATTAGCTGTGACACGGTGTTGCCCTGTCACCTCTGACCTTCCAGAGAGTTCTAGGAGAGCAGACCCCTGGCCCACCACTGAAATCCAATTATCCAACCAAGCAGGAAGGCAAGAGAGGGGGGATCGAGGGGACGCAGGCGAGGGAGGGTGGGCAGCGAGGAAAAATGAAATGGAGATAGAGCTATAATGTGGCTCTCCATCAAGCTTGTTCCGTCTCCCTCCCTCCCTTCTTCCCTCGTCCTTTCCTCTTATTTGCTGTCCTGCTTTGTTTTCTTTTGTCATCCATATACATCCCCTGCACCACCATCCTGCTATTTTTTGTTGGACTGTAATGTTCTTTTTTCTTTCTTTTTTTTGCTTCTCCCTGACCCAACCTTTAGGTTTTTTCATGATAGCAGAGAGACAAGAAACAGAGGAGAGAAAGATATGACAGCATTGCCGCGTGCAGTGCAGCAGAGCAAGCTAATCAGCTTTATATTATGAGATACAAGCCGATGAAAGTTTGAAGGTAAACTCAGATTGATAATGCTTTGCACCAAAAATGAAGTAAATAAGAAAGCATGGGAAAACTGTGTTGTTTGTCCAAGTTTGTAAAAGCTTTAAAAACTTGCTGCATATTCATGAGCATCGTGATTGCCTCTGCAATCTCTAAAATCAACCTTTCCGAAGGTTGTAAAAATCTTTTATTTATCTTATCTTCGCCCATGTGTATCGATCAATGAATCAGAGTTCAGGTGGCTTTTATCAAAGGTGTGCAGAGAGACTTAGCTATAAGCCTTGGT